>NW_021636082.1:0-253244 GCF_004799145.2 Neltuma alba
AAAAAGGCTTTTCACGGCGGTTAAAAGTGGCTTTTCACGGCGGTTTTGAAGGCGAAGTTGATAAAGGCGACGTTGAAAGGTAAAGAAAACACGGCGGTTCAAACCGCCGTGGAAATCGATTTTCCACGGGGTTTTCTATATAACCGCCGTGGAAAATTGATTTTCCACGGCGGTTATATAAAAAACCGCCGTGGAATATTCTTTTAACGGCGGTTATATATATAACCGCCGTTATTAAAATAATTTTTTTTAATAAAATTCTGCTTGATTTTCATTTTTACCACCCTGCAGTTTACAGTTCCAAATAAATGTAGGCAGTGCAGATCACGCAGAACAAGATCAATTAGCTAGTTGATATATACAGCATTGAAATTTCTTTTACACAATTCGAAAATAGGGAAACCGGCCAAATAATAGAACTAGGTGGTTAATTAAGACCAAGGAACACGTATTGGCTAGGTCCAACAATTCTGAAATAGAAGTAACTACTTCTCTGTACAATGGAAATCATGAACATGTACATATAAGAGGGAACCGAGAGAAAACATCTAACAATGAATTTTTTGAGAAATAACCTATCTATTTGAAAGCTAAATTTCAATTTTTTCTACCAATGTTGTTGACAAAGTGTCCCTCATCAAGTTGATGTCATCCATGAGATATGGCGCAGTATTTTGAAATATCTGTTAATAAAAAATAACATAGTAAACTTAGTCAAAAATGTGAAATGAATTGAAGAACGTCATGCAACGTAACTCATCTTTACCTCGTCTAATTTCTCAGTCGTTCCTGTCTCAATTATGTCATTCATGTAGCGGATGACATAATATCCACACTCAACATGTCCTTGTTGACAACGGTACTAAAAAAATAAGATATAAATTTGAATATTAGACATTATTGATTATAAACATTAACTTTAATTCATCCAAAAATGTTTAAAAGTTAGTTCAAAACAACATATACCTTTGGAAGAATCCATGTTGGTGCTTGTCTATTTTGTTTAATCGCCACAACATTAAAAGTATGAAAAGCCCTATCAACTTATAAGAGAAAATGATATTAGAGCATGCTTGTATAAACTTCACAAGTAATAAATATATAAATAAAAACTAACGTGTCGATGACATCTTTGGTTTCTTCGGATGGACTTCCACAGAGTGAATCGAACCAGTAAACTTTGTTGTCAAAAGGGGCACAAACAATTAGAGTCCAATGATAACTGCAAAAGGCAAACCATGTTAATTATAACCCGACACATACAACTTGTATATCTCAAATACAATAATACACTTACCCTTCCACGTAAGGTGCAAAATATATTAGCTTTCTGGTCTGAGTCATTGTGGTCATAATGTAGATTGACCTTGCTTCCACAGTATTAAATTCTTTCTGCACCCTTTGAGGACACATAAAGCCATATGTTCCTTCAAGTCCTCCGTTTCGACAGATTTGATTAAAGTGCCTGTTGTTCAAGTAAAAAACATTAGGACATGCATGAAGTATAATATGTAATAAGAAAATGATATTGTAACTTACAAAATAGCGAGCTGCATGAAAGCTATATCAAGCTCCTCAAAGTTGAGGAACTGAACGAGGTCCCTCTTGTCAATGGTGAAGTCGTATGTTATATCTGAACCCACAACCCCCAACGGCATCTTGAAAGTCACAGGCTTATCCATGTTTGGCACCATGGAATGAAGAACCTCCAAACTGGAATACATAAGCGCAACATCACAGGAAGAGGCAAGAGTACAGGATCAGATGATGCGCTCGTTGTGGCCTTCTTTGCTGCCGCCTTCTTCACCATTGGCTTTGCAATAAGTCTCTTTGGCCACAAAATGAAATGTCCTTTAGCTTGGGCCAAGAGTCGAACCTCATCAGTAGGATTGGGCACTGGTGTACCCCCTGACCACGAACAATCCTCTCCACTGTCACCCTTGCTTGATTGCTCGGAATTTTGTTGCCGTGAATCGTTGTGCCCATGAATGCTCGACCACTAGCAACATGAACAGGTGAATTTTCATAATCCACATAGAGAGAACACGGCATCCCATTGTCTTCGACAGGGTCAGGGCTAGGGTCAGGGTCAGACACTGTCAGTGGCTGTGTCTGATTATTACTGCCCTTCCGCTTTTTATCACAGGTGAACCCTGAAACATAATATGAAATTAGTTAAGAAACATAAATAAGTTTAAATGGATCAAATGAATCTTTAGAAGATTTAAAAAGATGTGTGATTATTACCTGGGAAGGTTCAGATACTCGGGGCATCTGGAATCCACTCGTACCCATCATCATCAGAGTCTGTTGAAACTTGGCATCGAATTCGTCACGTATCTTTTGCATCTCTGCCATGTGTTGTTGACTTAGTTCAGCTCGAACTCTCTCTGTTTCTTCCTGTAGTCGTTGGTCGAGCTTCTCTTTAGATACCATGTTAGCAGAGGATGATCTAGTGCTTCTTCGTGAAGCAGAGCCAAAAAATTCTTTAATACCAATCCCTTTAGGGGTCCCTCGGACTCTTCCGGGATGGTCAGCCTTTCCAATAGCAGTGGCCAAGATATCCATCCGTCCTTGAGGGATGAATGTACCTTGAAATAATTGCTCCTCAAGTGTATCCTATATCATTAAAACAACAAATTCAATTTAAGATAATTGAAAAAAACAATTAATGAAGCATAATTCTTAAATATTACTTACAATCCTCTCAGCAACAGCAGCAGACTGTGGAGTAATGTATTGACCCTTTTTAATCCTCGCCGCCTTCCATTTTTCTTGGCGAGAAGGACGCTCAATAGATGGCATGTAGCCAGTAGGATCTGAAGCAGCAGCCATCTGTGCATTCTTCAATCGTTCCTCCATCATACTTCTTTCCAACCCACCATACCCTGCACGAGACATGGTATGTGGGTATACATTCTGCTCAGATATTTGTTTGTTCTTCTGACTCAATGCCTATGACAATGAAACCAAATCGACAAAATTAGTTTAGTTAAATAAAATATGACCTGATTAAAAATTAAGTTTGAAGAAACCAAACCTGAAATGCAGGGTCTTCACGTTGCTTCACAAAATTCTCCCATGCCTCTTCACTAATAAATGAATATCGTTCCTTAGGATGCTCACCCTTTCTTTTTCCATTAATATAATGTGTTGTAAGCATGGACCTAAAATCCCTCCACCGTTCAGCAATTTGCTTCAACAGACGGTCTCTCATTTGTTTAGTGGCAGGAATATCAAATGTCAGCTGCATGCAATACAATAATAGCATAGAGTTATAAAGTAAATAAGCAACTATAATTGAAAAAGTAGAGAAAACAATGCACAATATACCAATATATCCTCCCAAAGGTTTTTCTTCAAATCTTTGTCCACCTTCTTCCAGTTAGGAATGTCAATGCTAATCTTACTGCGTGCGAGATAACCCACATAACTAGTAAATTGAGCCCCATCCTTTCCTATAGGCTTCAGATCATCATCAAACTCCACTGTAATCCTCATAGGCTGTGTGCTCTCATCACGTAAAGCTAAATGCCTCATATGGGTTGGCCCTCTACCCTTTCTCCGGCTAGTAAAAGAGTTGTCCTCACCAGAACCCTGTTGACTGGATCCGTCCATTTCCTGTTTAAAGAACAATGAATTAATAAATGTAAGAATAAAAAATATCAAGTTAATATAAAACATTATATTATTAAGTATATTTAGCAAAAAAATTATCAAAAAATTCATTTGAGGCTTACAACGATTATCCTCCCAAATTCCTTCACAATGATCATCTCTAACAGCATAGTCATCATCTACCAAATCTAATTCAACTGCTTTAGGTCGAGTAGCTGTGAAAGGCGGGGTTTCATCAAGATTAAGCTCTAAGTCACCATCATCTCCACCAACTCCTTGCCTTTTACCTTGAAGCACGATAGACAATTTCTTTTTTGCTAGATCGGGAACGAAGAACACTTGTTTTGCTTGACTTGCCAAAATAAATGGCTCGTCTCCATATCCAAACCTCTCAAGATCGACCGAAACAAATCCAAATTCTTCATCCACTTGCACAGCATTACTATTAACCCACTTACATTTGAAGACGGGAACTTTAAACTTGGTATAACTAACCTCCCATATCTCTTCTATTATTCCATAATAGGACATTGCCGCCAACATTGGGTTTCTGTCTTTAGAACTAGCAAAATGCATGGCTTCCGCTACTACCATCACCCACTATTCTGCATAGTACTCTTATCGTCTTGGGTTTTTGTGTAAAAAGAATAACCATTTATATCATATCCACCCCAACACAAAACCTCAAAGAAGGCCCTGCAGCTAGCCTCTGTATTGTCTCAGAAGGATTGCCATCTTTTAACACTTCTCGCTTGAACCACTCTGCAAATGACTTATTATGTTCATTAGCTAGTTGCATATCACTCTTTCTTGGATTCAAGTTCCTCAGCATATTCTTGTGAGCATTTAAGTAAGGCAAAACTTTATCCGTGTTGTTTAAAATGTATAGATGTGCCTGCATTACAACTTCTCTTGACATAGACCTCACTATGACACCCCGTGTTCCCTTGCTTCTTCTCCCCTGATCATGTCGAGATTGAGGAAGACCAACTGCCTTTACCCTATCAAGATATGCGTTACAAAACTCAACTGCCTCCTCAGCTACATATCTCTCAACAATTGATGCCTCAGGCCGATAAGGATTCTTAGAGTACCCTTTTAGGATTTTCATGTATCTCTCAAAAGGGTACATCCATCTTAAACACACAGGGCCACAAAGTCTTATCTCTCGTACAAGATGAGCTATCAAGTGGACCATAATATCAAAAAATGATGGAGGAAAATGCATTTCCAATTGAGAGAGGATCACATAACCTTCATTTTCTAATTCATCCAACTCAGCAGGATCAATGACTTTGCTGCAAATGGCACTAAAAAATATAAAGTCTTGTAATAGTATTTCTCACATCGGTTTTCATAATGCCTCGAATAGCAAGTGGAAGTAATTGTTGCATCAACACATGACAATCATGAGACTTCATTCCCGTTATCTTCAAATCTTGCATTGAAACAAGTTTGCTTAAATTAGAAGAATAACCTTGTGGCACCTTAATACTATTGACAAAACCACAGAAACTTCTTTTCTCTTCTTTTGATAATGTGTGCGCAGCTGGATGTAAATAAGCCCTCTTACCATCTCTTTCTTGTGGGTGAAGGACATTTCTTATTCCAATTTCGACTAAGTCTCGTCTTGTATTGATTCCATCTTTAGTCTTTCCACTTATATGCAAAAGTGTACCAACAAGGCTCTCACATACATTCTTCTCCACATGCATCACATCAAGACTATGCCTCACATCAAGACTTTGCCAATATGAAGATAAAAAAGACAGATCTTTTTTCCATATATTTCTCTCACCGGCAGTCTTCTTCTTCTTCTTCTTACCGAAGACACATTAATTCCCTCCACCCACTGATAAACTTCTTCTCCAGTTAATGGTCTTGGAGCCATTTCATATTCTTGTGAGCCATTAAATGCCTTTTTCAATCTACGGTAAGGGTGATACCGACTAAGAAACCTTCTGTGACCAAGGTATACTGTCTTCCTGCCATGTTTAAGTTGCATATAGTGGGTGCCTTCTTGCATATCGGGCATGCTTTATGCCCTTAACACTGTATCCTGACAAATTTCCATATGCTGGAAAGTCATTTATCGTGGTGAAGATCATGGCACGTAAATTGAAGGTCTCTTGTTTATATACATCAAACACATCAACACCTTCCTCCCATAATTTCTTCAGATCATCAATCAAAGGTGCCAAATACACATCGATATCGTTTCCCGGTTGTTTTGGCCCCGAGATCATCAAAGATAGCATGATATACTTTCTTTTCATACATAACCAAGGAGGCAAATTGTAAATTACGAGGAGCACTGGCCAAGCACTGTGTGTGCTACTAAGATTACCATATGGGTTAATTCCATCCGTACAAAGCCCTAACCGAAGGTTTCTTGGCTCGCCACCAAATTGAGGAAATTTTTGATCTATTGTTTTCCATTGAGGAGAATCTGCTGGGTGACGAAGCTTTCCATCACATATTTTCTCATCAAATGCCATCTCAAGTTCTTTGCATCTGTGGCATTAGCAAATAGACGCTTAAATCGTGGTATTATTGGAAGATACCACAGAACCTTTGAAGGAGAACCTTTGGTCATCTTATTAGAATCACCATCATCTTTCTTCATTTTGTATCTTGAAGTCCCACATTTAGGGCACTTATTCAACCCTTCATAATCATTTCTGAATAATATGCAGTCATTAGGACACGCATGTATCTTCTCATATTCCAAACCCATCGGACACAAAATCTTTTTTGCCTCATACATTCGTTTCGGAAGTGAATTCCCTTTGGGAAGAATATCACTCAGCAATTCAAGCAATTCCGTAAAACTAGCATCGGTCCAACCATTTTTGCCTTCAAATTCATCAGTTTCAATACGGTTGTCAATCTTGTGTAATCATCTTTGCACCCCGGGTATAAAGGTGTCTCTGCATCACTACACAAAGTTTCAAAGGTGGAAGAAAACTGTGTAGAGGATTCAGACCTTATATCACGAAACATATCCGAAATTCTATCACCAAAGTCTTCATTCACAACCTTCTCATTTGCAGACAGTGTAGTCTTTCTAATTTCTCCATGCCATATCCAATTTGTATACCTCAAATTTATCCCATCACAGATAAGATGCTCTTTTATCTCAGAAATACTCCGTCGACTATTGTTTAAACATTTGACACAAGGACAATAGTACAATCTATCTCCTTTACTAGGGGCATTTCTCTGAGCAAACTCAAGAAACTTTTCAACCCCATCCTCATATTCCTTGCTAATTCTCTTAGCTTTCATCCAACTACGATCCATTGTTCTACAGATTATTTAAACAATACTTTACTATCAATCAAAATTCATAACGAAGGAAAAAACATAAAATAACTAACAGATTATTTATCACTAAATTCTTATATTTATTACAAAAAAAATTATCAAAAATTCGAAATAAATATCAAAAAATTATAAAAAATTTAAAAACTTCACACTAATCAACTCCAAACATTTAAACATATTTCTAATACAGTATATAAAAAGGAATTAAGGTTTTCTCACATCTAATGCCTACCAATTAACACCAATCAACGGTTCAACCACATAAAAAATGCAAAATGAACAATACAAGCCAACCACAATGTAAAACTAACAACCCCATTTCATATATAATAGATTTTCATGGCTAAAACATTCAACAAACCAAGAAAAATTGAAAAGAATGAAAGAAGAGGATACTCACAGAGCAGAGAAGCTTTAAACGCGAAGTGAGGCGGCGGCGGACGGTGGTGGACAGCGGCAACGCACCGGTTTCCGGTTAGATAGTGGGGGGTAGGACCGGTTTTCAGTGGTGGACCACGGCTGAGCAAGAACAGACAGAAATGGGAGGCGGTCGACCACGGCGGACTGCGGCGCACGACGACAAGGCTCCAAGAGCTCAATGGAGGAGTTTAAACGGTGGGATAGTGGCGGGAATGGCCGGTAATGGCAGTTTTACGGTGGTGGGGCAGAGGGGGACCACGGCGCACTGAAGAAATGAGAAAGAAAGTGACCGAAGTCGAAGCGGAGAAAGGTTAAAGAGACACACTTTCCACGGAGGTTTTCTTAGAAACCGCCGTGGAAAGTCATACCCGCTTCAAATTATTTACAAAAATGCCACCGCGTTTTTTTCCACGTCGTTTTTCTGCTGAACCGCCGTTAGTTTGCAACGTTAAAAGTCTTTTTTCTAGTAGTGCCATCTTTGAATAAAATATTTGGTCAAACAAATAAGCTCATTAGACGTGGAACCTTGTTTTCATTTATTTTTATCTTTATGGCTATACAAAGCTTCAAAAAACTTTGTTCGTTGAGCTGTCCATTTTATCTTTTCAAGTTTCGCATTTACATGCAAAGTAGAGAGCAACGTTTAGAGATAAAAAGATAAAGGATTTGAGGTAGTTTAGGAATATTGAAGATAAATATGGATATAATAGTCACAACATAGCAAAATATTATCATTTCCCTTTAAATCTTGCAATTTTTGGGGAGAGGTTGAGAAGGGGAGGGAAAGAAAATTTTTAGAAAATTTTTCCTCCCCTCCTAAAATTTTTATGTTGTCAAACAAGAGAAAATTATTAAAATCTTTCTTCCTCCTTCCCCTTCCATCCAAATCCTTCATACCAAATGCAGCCTTATACCTCTTAGTCCCATATTTCTTAGTTCAAAATGGTAATTCCTCCACAAATTGGGCTTAAATTTGGCCCAAATCCATTCTTCACTTGAGGTAGTGAATTTACCTTCTTAGTACTCCTCTCTATCGGTATTTAATTGCCAATTAAATTTCAAATTAATCTCAACACGTTACAAGGATTTTCTATATTAATCAACTTCCTTAACTCATAAAATAATTAGCCTCAAACTTGAAGCTGCAAAATTAATCTTTAACTATTTTTTTAAATTTTCAGAAAAATAGGCCCTTATTTTGCAAAAATTAGTTTTAAAATTATTTAGGTCACTTTTGGATTTGGGCAATTTAACATCTTAATAATTTTATAAATACTCAAAATAATATTACATAATATTTTCCCTAATTTTCTTAGGCATTAAATAATTTTAATAATTATTTTTTCTTAACATCTTACCCGAATTAAGCTTTTTGATCATTAAAAAAATGTATGAGGCGCTCTAATTCTTAACATAATTTCTTTGAACCTCATAAGTACTTATTGACCTATTTTTTCAAAGTCTTAAAATTATTGTCGGAGATAGGAGAGGAAGCAACAAAGTCTACATTATATTCAATATCATCCTAGTGCAAAATTTGGTTGAATGTTCTGTTGAGATCATGAAAGTATGTTGCGAGCCTCTGCATGGAGCAGTCCTTGCATGTTACTGCCGTAGATTCATTTTAGAAAGTTGAGGACGGGTGCACGGAGAAGAGGGAGGAGTTTACATGCGAAAGAAAAGTTGGTGTAAGGAGTTTAAATAGAGTGGAAGTGGAGCTTTTGAACCATCACCACATTGAATGTTAGAGACATGTAGTTGCACAGCAACTAATGGTGGGATTGCTCCTAGTCCTTGGGTTCAGCTAGCAAAGGGGTCAAACTCTCTCACAACATGGAGGGGGCTCGATCTTGGAGTTAGTCGGGGCACTGGGAGAGGCATATTCGAAGTCAAAATCTCAACTCGTAACATGTGGGGATTTCCATGAAGCTCTCCTCATCCCAGTTTAAGCTATGATGCTGGGTAGGGTAGGGTCAACGATTAGTTTCCCTGCCCTTAAATCGTGGGTGAGCCTGACTCTTTTTTTAAAATTTTATTGACCGAAGAAAAAACTAATGGTGGGATTAAAAAAGTTCATTGTATGTGGGCTTTATTTGGAAAAGACGCAATGAAAAAGTTTATGAGAAAATCAAATCTAGTACTCTTGGACATCTAGCAAAGGCTAAAATCATTCTATCTAACTTTGGGGCAGCTAAGATATAAATGAATCAAGTCAAAATCCTATGTATTACATTGATGAATGATGACTGCACCTAGATGCGATGGACAGGTAGGTGTTTATCAATATTGACAGAGCTTATTCTCACAAGGATGGCATTGAGGATGTGGAGCCATGATCAAACACTATATAGAGAAAATTCGATTGAAGTTTTCATGCTTAATATGCAAAATGGAGATCCTTTAATAATGAAACTTTGGGTGTACCTTATTGGTCTTAAAAGGGCATGGGATGGGAATCATAGACGAGTCCACTTGAATAATGATTCTTTAGATGCAATTAAGCTTACCAAGGATGAAAATAACCTACTTCATGATAACTGGAATTTAATCCTAAAAGTCATGCAATGCTCAATGTGATTGGTTTGTTGATCTTCAAAATGTTGAAAGATAGAAGAACTCTGAAGCTGATATGCTGGCCAAGCCTTGTTTAGCAATGACCCCTGGATTTTCACTTGGTTCCTTTAGACATTTTTTGTCTGTTTGTTTCTTTCGTATAATGTAGAATAGTATTTACAACTTTTCGTGTTATTTTTTTAAAAAAAGCACCCGCCTAGATCACCCCTTAGCCCTAATCTATTTTGATTATTAATTATTAATATTTTTGTCAGGATATTAACTATTCATAATTAATATTAATTGTTATTAAATAGAACCCTTCGTGCATTGAAAAGAGGGGTTTGGATTTTTTTTTCCTTAAATGATGAAGAAAACATAGATGTTACATAGAAAAAAAAAATTTTTAAAAAGAGGCAAAAAAATTTATCTGCCCAGAAGGAACAGTGACAAGATTTATACTTTAGACATTAGCTGATTAGTCAGTTTTATTTTAAATTTGTTCGAATTAAGTAATTTGTTTAATTAATCATGCCACTACGAGGCCCATTATTTGATGCAGTAACAAAACAAAGGCAACCAAAAACATAAGCCGAATGGAGTTAAAAGGATCGGATATGATAATGGGAAAATTACGCACAGGTCCCACAGAAGATATTTTATTCATCTAAGATCTTACTAAATGTCAAAATTACTGACAGATCCTAAAGGACCTTAGAGTAATATATTCTATTTGTAAAATGATATTACTGCCCCTCACATTCCAAATTCACATTTGCTCTATCATTGTGATTTACAACCTCAGCAGCGATTATTAACAACCCAATGAGAAGATATTAACAACCTAAGCAGTATCCGTTAACAACTTACTTCATAGGATCACATAACCTCCACATAAGATTAAATTATAACCAAATAGTATAATACAACAACTTTAACACTAAAATGGGAAGCTTTTCGAAGCCATTAAGAACTTTAACTAAATCTACTAGGATTATAGCAAAATTTTAATGCCGAGATCCATTGACAGCTTCAACGGTAAGTATTAATAACCCAAGGACAGCTGTTGACAATCTAGACAGTGTCTGTTAACAACTGACTTTATAGGATAATATAATCTCTAACAACTATATAAGATTAACTTTAACACTATTTAGTTATAATTTAGTTAGTTATAGTTAGAGGTTATATTATCTTATAAAATCAGTTGTTAACAGACACTACTGAGGTTATTAACAGTTTTCCTTAGGTTATTAATACTCACCGTTGAGGTTGTCAATAGATCTCGGTATTAAAATTTTGCTATAATCATATTGGGTATAGTTAAAATTCTTAATGATTTCAAAAAGCTTCCCATTTTAGTGTTAAAGTTGTTGTATTATACTATTTGGTTATAATTTACTCTTATGTGGAGGTTATGTGATCCTATAAAGTAAGTTGTTAACGGATACTGTTTAGGATGTCAACAACTTCTCATTGGGTTGTTAATAGTTGCTGCTGAGGTTGTAAATCGCAATAATAGAGCAAATGTGAATTTGGAATGTGAGGGACAGTAATGTTATTTTACAAATCGAATATATTACTCTAAGGTCTCTTGGGACCTGTCTATAATTTTGATATTTTGTGGGATTTTGTGGGACCTTAGATGAATAAAATCTCTTCTGTGGGATTCTGTGGGATCTGTACGTAATTTTTCCTATGATAATAGGTTTGAAATCCAATCAGCGATTGTGAGACAACCCAAAACACGCGTCCCTCCCTACTGCCTCCGTCCCCGCTCCATGCACAATTTTCTTGCGGGCTCGAAACATGTGGGAGTCGTCCTGCACATATATTCGAATATAGAGTCCGTAAAATGAGTTAGGATCCACGGGCCAACCCACCAACCCATCATTAGGAAGCGCGTTAGGGTTTTACTAACTCATCAAGGTGCTGGCTACTTCAACCCGCATCTTGTAACCCGTAAGTGCCACAAGTGACCAACCCGCCTCACCTGCCAAACTTTTCCCCCCCTTAATTTTGTTGTTAAATATAAATATGTAATACTCTTTCAGTCTTTAATATAAAATTTATTTTTTGGTGTAAAATAAGTTGTATATTTATGATTGAAAAAGTATATTAATAGATTTATATTTATAACAGAACATAGCAAGGACCTTATTCATGTTCTTTCTTTATATATATGTGTGTCAAAAAAAAAAAAACACTAGTAACAATAGGCAATAACAAGTCAAGTAATAAAGTCTGAAAAATAAGAACAAGCATTAAGCCTATCCACATTCTTTCCTTTTAATACTTTACATGCACCCAACTCCTAGTTACTTCCATTCACCGATGTATGTATCTGATGAACATTCATATTCGGGTTTTGAGCTTTACTGGGGATCGAATAATTATTATTGCTATTATTTTACTGTTTATATCAATATGGCATTAAGTTGATTGACATTCTCTAAACAACAAGATTAAAGTCGGTGATTCAAATGTTGGCCTTTGTTAATAACCAAAATCCTTTAACAAGATTAGACTTTGAAGAATTTGATGATTTTATCACTTAATTAATGTTGAATGTTAATTATGTTTTTAGTATTTTGTATTGTAATAATATTAACTCTTTCAAGTGTGGTTAAACATGATTTAAGCTTGTGATTACATTTGAAATTTTAGATAAATATAAATGACAATCAGATTTTTTTAGAAAAATCAGATAAATATAAATAATAAATTTATTTTTTAAAAATAAAAGACAGGCAAGCAGGCCAACCCACTATGACAGGTTATGGTTAGCATTTTTTCAGCTCACTAAGATATGGGTGACTTCAACCCGTACTATATAACCTTCAGGTTGTGACTCGCCACCCGCATATCTACCTATGCAGTTTTCTTGATTGCTTTGACATCAGGTAAATTTGTTTAATTCTTTATTGTATCCGCAAAAATGTCATGTCTTTCTATAGAGAAGGGGGGCTGCCTTCTTATACTTCTACATCTAAGATCCAACTTGTATCGCCGGTGTCGTCTAATATAAGTAATGGATAAGGTAATAGACAGATACTAAGAATTATTGTTACGTCCGAAAGAGAAAGATTGCTCCTTGCCATTTTCTCCTCATTAATTGTAGTATCAGTTGGACAATAATTACTCTGAAGAGTGTATTTCCTCCATTCAAAATTATAAAGAACTTTTAGCTAATTTACATCCCAATAAGTTAGTTTTGACCTTTAAAATTACACATTCTTTCTATGCTTACCCTTATTTAATAGCAAAAGAAACTGACATAACAAGGAAATTAAATTTCCACGTTGATACTGCATCAACGCGTTGATTGAAAGTTACTTGATACATGTCTCGTTTAAAACTAACATTAAAAGTCCTTCATGACCGATGTTAAACATGTTTTCTACAGTAGTAAAAATAATTAAGCTGTAGGCTTTTTACAAAAAACGCTCACCACAAAAAAAATCACTACTGACGGAAATAGCAACAACTAAATATTTCCGTTGCTAATTTTTGACAGAAATTTTGTCGCTAAATTTAGTAATAGATTAGCAAGAATTTTTGGATTACCCACAAAATTTCATTACGTTGGTAAGTTTTTTGCGATAGAATTTTTTCATTACAAATTTTGTGGCTAAATTTTGTTATAAAATTTTCAGTGACAGAACTGTTCTATTGCCAAATTGTCTGCCACAGAATTTTTCATCACTAAGCCTGTTCTGTCATAATTCCATTGCTAATCCTACAAAAATTTATATAACATAACTAATAATATAATGAATTGAATATATTTTTAATTGAAAAATAAATTAATATATCTGTGAAGTTGCTATTAATAAAGATATCATCATTATTCATCTCATCATCAGATACTTATTGCGATAGGAAGATGATTTCTTAGAAAACTTGTTTTATGTTTCAATAGAATCGACTTCTCTTGATCATTATAATAATTTAAAAAAATAATATAAGAATATTAATAACTTTTTTATGTAAATTAATATAAGAAAGAAATAAATGTATCACACAGGATGAGTCGGTTAGGGATTACGTTGACCAGAATGGGAATTGGAACATGGGAAAGCTAAGTCACTGGTTTCCTTATGATGTTGTTGAGCGAATAACGCGTGCGCACCCACCAAAAGAAGAGAGAGGAGAGGATATATATTTTTGGAAACCGTCTACTGACGGCCAATTTTCTGTTAAGTCTGCCTATAATTTCATTACTACAAGTACACGAAGAGAGGGAGAAAATGTATGGAGACTCAAATGGAAGTGGCAGGGATCAGAGAAGAAAGATAAAGACTTTCCTTTGGCTACTTGCGCATGGAAGATTTCATACGGCCTGGTTAAGAACCCACAGAGGTTTGTTGGAAGTAGCTGCTTGCCCTTTCAATTGCCAAGAGGACGAGGATCTCATGCATGTGATCAGAGACTGCAAGAAGGCACTAGAACGATGGAGAGATGCTGTCAACCCCAACAAATGGGACCTGTTTCGAAGCCTACAGGGAGCTGACTGGATCAAGTGGAACCTCCAACATGAGGCAGGGAGGAACTAAACCAAGAAGATCCCGTGGATCCTTCTGTTCGGTTACATATGTTGGGATATATGGGTCACACGCTATGAAAAGTTGTTCAACCTAGATCAGGATCCAAAAAATCAGATGGCCAAGGACAGTTTATCTAGAGCATGCATGGACAGAGACCTGGTGCAGAAGTACAAATGGAAACATGGTGAGGTACCTATTTCAGGAATTTTAAGAACTCGGCAAGATGCTGGTTTCCACCTGGAGTCAGACGGGTCAGTTTTGAAGGACAATAGTAGCGGCTGTGGAGGAATGCTACGCTTGCAAGAAGGAGCCTGGATTTTTGGATACAGCTGTAAATTAATCTCTGTACCCCCAGCAGTTGTGGAAATCTTTGGTATCTTCTATGGCTTGCAGATGTGTTGGGACAGAGGAATCAGGGATATAGTAGTCCATTCAGATTGCCTTGAAGCCATTAATCTTTTGATTAGAGGCTACGACTTGGATCACCCTTTTAGAGACCTTATCGAAGAAACCCGCCTATTACTTCATAGGGACTGGCAAGTTTATCTGAGTTACACTCCTATAAGTAATTTGACCTTGGTCGATTTTTTAGCAAAGTCTTCCCATACAATGGAAGGCTCTTTCCGTATTCTTGACCAACCTCCTATTGTCAACAGTGGAATAGTTCACGAGTAGGACATCAAGGCTGTTGCTTTGGCGTGACCTTGTTATTTGTATTTAGTTCTGATTAAAAAAAAAAAAAAGATGTAACATATGATAAAAATTCAAAATGGACAAATGGATTTATATGAATACTTGCATTTATGATTATAGACCAAACTAATATTGAAGTGAATTTTATATTTGAATAGTGAAACAATGAAGTTTGATTATGATATAATTAATAACTCATGATATAGATTAGATTGACTTTGGTCTTTAATGCAAAAACAAATTGTTTGTATAAAGATTTTTTAATAAAGAAATTATGTGGGATATACACATATATAGGAAAAGGATACTTATTATAACTATTCAAATCATTTAATTTTTTTATATAGACCAATTAATTAGATTTTACTATAGTAATTTGTTTTTTTAATAATTAGATTTTTTACTAATTATAAATAGTTTTCCTCATACGTACAAAAAGTAAATAGATAATATGATATAATTCAACATCATGCATATATTTAATGAAATTATTTGCCTAACCAATGTTAACTAAAAATAAAAATTAATTTTAAAATAAACTATATTCATGAAAAAAATATTTATAATTTAAAATTCAAAATTTGTTTGATTTATTTTGTATACTTTGTCTCACGTCGTACGGCCGGAGCAGCAAAATAGAAATTCTCGTGCATAAGAAGAAAAGTTTTCTCGTTATTTGTGGAGGGGACGCGGAAGATCTGGGTTCGACTCCCATAGCCCCGATACGGCAAAAAAGACTGATTCAACGAGAGAGGTCATGCGATTTAAAACTTGTCGTCTTAATCACATTTTTTTAGTAGCTACACTTGTAGCGCTTTGTCATTATTTAAGTATAACGAGATGCACGTTACTAAAGCCTTTTTATGTGATAGCGAGCACCTTAATCCAAGTTCAACGCTCCAAAATTTCGAATAGCCACAAGCAACCATAACAACAACATCCAAGTACACTAACCAAAAACAAGCTCTATCTCATTAAGTCTAGAGGTGTTTTCTCATGCTTTTCTTTTCTTCTTGAACTTTCTCTCTCCAGATTCAAACTTTCCAACCATGATCCACTACCAAAATTACTTAGGAAAAATGACATTTAAAGACCTTAAAAATTATGAAATTTTAATTGTGTTCTCAAAATCACATGATGTCACATCTTGCAAAAATTAACCCTGGTAATGGATATGAAAAATTAAGTCAAAGGCCAATATGAAAAGTAGACTTGCTGACAAAGCCAGGCATTAAGTAAAATCCAGATAGAATCTGGGTTGATATTTTTGGAATTATTGATCTAGGAAGGGCAAAATGAAAAAATTAGAAACAAATTCCAAAATATTCCTGAAAAATGGTAAAAAGATAAATTAGAGAATTTGGAACCTCAATGGAAGCCCTAAATGTGAAAATGATATACAAAAAGTTATTTATAGAATTTCCTGAAAACAGAGGTTTTTGGGAAAAAATAGTGAAAAGTGAGTGAAAATAATTATTATAATTATTTAGAGGTCTCAATAAGTCTGAAAAAATATGAAATAATTATCTTAATATTTATTAAAATTTATAAAATTAGTTTTAGGCCTTGAAAATACAGGAATTAATTTTAGAGAATTTAGTCCCAAAAGTCTTACCGATAAAGCCTTATTGGGGAAAAATTCAAAATAAAAAGTTAGAGGTGGAGAAAAATTCTAGAATTTTTCAGATTGCATTCTTATATTAAAAGAGGATTTTTCATGGTGAAAAATGTAATTTTGGAGGTCTAAAAAAATTATGAAAAGTTACAAGTGAATAGGAACTGACAAGCTTAAATATTAGTTAGAATTAATATTTTATTATTGGGCTAAATTCTTGAGACTTTCCAGATCAAAATTGGACCCTCACATTGGCCCAAGAAATGCCCAAAAATTTACGCAAACCTAGCCCAATAATTAAAATGGATTTAAGTGCAATTTTCAAATGAAAATCAACAAAATATTCTTGGAATATAGACACATGGCATGGCAGCTACATGGCCATTTTTGCTGGCCAAATTTTGGCCATTGATGAGGGGAGGAGCTCAGAATTTTTGCTTTATAAATACCCCCTAATTACACTAAAATAGCCAAAAATTGACAAAAGAGGGGAGGTGCTGTCAAACTGATTTCTTAAGCTTAAAGGTGAGTTTTGGATAGTGTAATTGAAGGAGGAAACACCAAGCTTTGGTCAAGAATTCATCAAGGTATGTTTGAGCTTTGTTTTGGTTAAGATTCAAGCTTGTTTTGGTTGGAAAATTAAGTTGTAAATTAAGGTTAAATTGCTGCCCAATTTTGGTCAATAGAAGTATGTGTTAGGAAAGGATAGAAGCCTTGAACATAAGCTTGAATTTACATTTTTAAGTGATGTTTGGGTTAAATTTTAGAAGTGAGGTTCTATAGCATATATTTCTGCCACTATGGTTTCTTGGGGTAGAAATTTGTTTTGCTGTGATTTGATGATTTTAATGAGTTTAAAAGGTGTTTTTATATGGAAAAACACGTAAAGTGTTTAATTAAAATCATTGGAATCAAAAATAAAAATTTTGGAACATAATACCCCCTATTCCGCCAAGTTAAATTGAAAAAGAAAGAGTGTGATTTTGTAAAATTTGATTTGATATTTGGATTCTATATAAAAAATTATGCAAGAGTAAGCTAAGAGATTGATGGAATCAAGGGAGGAATAATTATGTCAAAAATCAAAGAAAAGGAGAAATTAAGAAGGTTTAAGGTTAAGTGTTTGTGTTTGAGCTTCAATGATTGTTAATATGGTTTGTAATTACACTTGAATTGATATGTTTTTTGAAGAAGAATCAAGGAGAGCATACACCCCTTGAGAAGGCCGAATTGGTTCAAGTGTAAGAGGTAGCATTGAATCTAATTTGATTGTTTTCTTGCTTACTCAATGTTTGTGTTGCTTGCTTTGCCTTATTATGAAATGATTGGATTTTTACTATGGTATGGAATGCCCTTTGATGTTTGATATGCTTTGGCCAAATGCATATTGATATGAAATATCAATATGTACTAATTTCCTTGATGGAATAATGTGCTATTCATGGAATTGGAATTGATTATTATGCATTGTGACATGTCACATTTTGTAAAGCATGATTAACATGATAATTCCTTTATATTCCAATATTCACCAACAAGAGGTTAGATCAAGCGAGGAGAAAGAAAAGGGATTCACTTGGAGGATGATGGAGTTTATTGTCATTGAAATGATGTTTTGTAATTATATACATTGTTATGTATAACTGTGAACTATGTTGGAATGTTGTATCAATGATTAAGGATGCTCTACCTATGAGCAATTGACCAAGGAATCATGTTTAAGTATATGCTATATGATTGGAAATGTTATATGAAAGGAAAGGAAAAGAGAAACCAAGAATCTCATGGAGAAGGGATAAAAGTTGATTTTTTAAGGGTCGAGTTTGACCAGCATGATTTTGAGCAATTGGTTGAATCTTGAGCTGAAATTTGGCATGCTTATAGATCTCACTTTTAGCTTTAAAAAAGGTGCTAATTCACTAAATTTGGCATTTTATACAAAAAGTTATGCCTTTCCAAAATTGAGCATAAATCTTGAAAAATTAAAAAAAGACCAAATGAACAGTACCACTTTGAACGAAATCTAGTATTGATGCATGAGTTCTAGATATCAATGAGTATTTTTCTATTATAACATGTCAAGAGCTTTCCAGAGAACTTTAAACCATCTCATTTTGATTTTTTTAGAATTAATTATGAATTTTTAAAATTTAGCCTTTTTAAGGATTGCAATGAATAGCAACCCAAATTTAAGAAAATTTAATGTTCAAATTTTTCTAAGCCAAGGCCATGATAAATGATTCCAAATAGTTTCAATTGATATAAAATGAAGTATAAAAGTAAGGTGTGACACATGATCTCTATGAGAGACCACAACATAGATTGAAATTATGAAATTAAAGAAAAATTACCAAATATTCTCATTCGTAAACAATTTTTGGGACAACACTTTATCTAGGAATAAGAACTCTTAATTATAAAATAACAAGTCTCGAGTCAAGAATTTTAAAAATATTTTTTAATGTTAGGAATGACATTATTTCCAAAATTGACCTAGAAATAACAAGTCCTGATTATATAATAACAAGTCTCGGGTTGAGATTTTACCCCTTTATTACAAAATTGGTATTTTGGTAATTTTGCTTGAATTTTATAATTCCAATTTAGATTTGTTCTCTCAAAATGATTATGTCATTTCTAGAACCCAAGCGAAAATTTTGCAATTTTTTGGGTCTTTAAATATCATTTCCCCGAATACTTAACCAAAAAAGAAAACACACGGAAATAATGCTTGCATGAGAAAATGTTATAAGCAAGCATAAACTAAGTAAGCATGTCACACACTTGCATCTATCTTGCATGCATAAATGGTAATGTTTGCTACTAAAATTCTTTCAAATCTTACTCTCCCTTAACTAACCATAATAGATGATAATGGTTAAGCAAAGGATCCATGAAGTGGAAGCAAGGAAAGAGGAAAAGAATTGAGAAATTTTATTGGATTACATTGTATAATTTGTATGTTAATGTATGATATGAACATGCTATTAATGTCATGTGATGATAAATAATGATGATGTCATGTATGATTGACTATAATAATATATGGGATAGTTTGTGGATTAATGGAATAGTATTATGCAAGGAAATAATTAATTATGAATTATTAATACAAGTTATGGGGATAAAGCATCCCTAAAGTAGCCATGAATTAGTGACAAAGTTGAGGTGAGGCAAACGATTGATTCTTCCGATGAAATTTGTTATGGTTAAAGTATCTGATCTTTAAAAAAAGTGGTAGATAACTTAAAATGGATGTGTGCTAAGAGTTTTGCTTGATCAAAGTTGGAGCAGAGAAACTGGAAAGTACAGTTTTTACCAAATGAATAGTAAACTTCAACGAATAAGCTATATAATTAGTAAGGATTAAGTCCAGTTTTATATTTTTTTCCTGTAGAGAATTAAAATAGTTTCAAATGAAATTTTGAATAACCTCAATATGATTTTTCTATAATTAGTTATGATTTTTCAAAGTTAGACAAAAAATATGAAATTTAACCAGTGAACAGTAACCCAAGAAACAAATGTTAAATTTTCAATCTACAGGCTTGTTTCATGAATTGCTTGGACTGTAACGCTTCCAAATGCATACTCTGAGGGGTTAAAAAAAGAATGTGACACTTCACTTTTGCTTTTTCTCAGTTTTGTTACTTTATGTTGAAATGGTTATCCCTTCACGTGAAATTGACATGCTATAAACGATCATTTTCTTGCATGAAACCTTTCCAACATTTCGTTAACAGTCTCCTGCATTACTATACTCAACTTTACATGCCAACATCATCATTCATTATTAAATAACATCAATAGGCATGTTCTTGATTACATCAATATAAGGCATTACATAACATAACATAATATATTACTTCAACTCTCCTTATTAGTCTTCTTGCTTTACTTCATGGATTCTTCCTTCATGATCCTTTATCTATTATGGTTGGTTAAGAGAGGTTGAGATTCTAAAGAATCTCAGTATACTACCTAAACATACATGGCATAACTTGTTATTTATAAAATGCTTGCAAACTCAACATTTTCATAACATAAATCAAATAGGCTTATGGTATGCTTCAAATATTATTACATATATAATACATGAGTTCATAAAATCATATAAACTTAACAAACATGCCATCCATGCAAGCAGATACCAAGCATATAAGGGTAGGATAAAGTTTGCTTCCTCAAAACTTTAGCTCCTCTTGCTTCCTTTGCTTTCCATCTTCATTGTCCAAGCTTAAAATCAACAAGATCCAACTCCTTTCTCATGAACAAGCCCTGGTTGAAACATTATAAGGTTTAGGGAAAATTTTATTTTTAATTATAATGCTTCCAAACTTACTTTCTAACTTATACATTGCACAATTGTTCATTCTAAACACATTAGAAACATTAAGATCATCAAAACCAAACTCTAACGCAAACCCTTGCTATGGCCAAAAATTACATAATGTCAAGGGAAAGTTGGATTTTTTCCAATTTCATCACAAAACCACTTAATTTTTACTCTTTTTTTTTTAATCATTAATCTAACTTCAATCAATCCTTTTTATAACTTAATCAATATTGAATAGCACCTTACCTTCCAAAACTCATAAAAAACCATAATCAAGGTTTGCAATACATAGAGCATCATAAACTACATTAAAATCTATAGTCTTACCTTATCTTAAAGCTTGGTTTGGCCTAGGACTTCATGCTTTTCCTCTTCTTTTCTCTCTCTTTTTCTTCTAGGGCAAAAATTTCACCTCCTCTCATTTATGTTAGGCGAAATCTTCGTGCAATTTGGGGGAGGGTAGGGTATTTATAATGATCTCCATTTTATTTTGCCCCTGGAATTAGAAGGATTTACAATGCCATATGTCATTTTTTCCAAACCTCTATGTAAGTCTAAATACTTTATTTTGCCCTCAAAGTTGACAAAAATTACCATTGCCATGTGTCATCATCTCTAAGCTTCCATGTGGTCTTGGAATTCAAGAAAATTCCTTTCCAATTAGCCCTTTAACAAATTCTAAAATTCCAATACTATCCCCTCATGAAAGATGGCCCCAAAATAGGAAAAAAAATTTGTCCAAAAATAACCCTAGGTTATTCCTCCATCAATTTTCTAATGTTATACTATATCGGATAATTTTTCAAGTCTTGACTTACCCAATAACACTAACATATGTTCTATTACCCTTATCTTGTAGTTATTCTCCGTTTCTCATCATAAATTGCTTTATGATGGCTTCAAATGGCACATTCATGAGGAAGCAGATGAGTTCATATTGAATTTGACTTCCTCAATTATAAAGTAATAATTTAATCTCATCAAATTGTTTTTGATGTTTCCTTGCCCTATCTACCTCATATATTCTCTTTACTCATAGGAAAATTCTCTAATTTTTCTCAGGCCAAAACTCCTCCAGCAAGTATTTCTTTTTGAATTTCCCAAACAATGCCTCTAATTAGCATAATTAGGCTTTAAATATTTTTAAAGCCAACCTTCTCATCATTTGGAAATCAAACCCATTTTATAAACTCATATAATTCTTCAAGTAATTAATCCCCATTTTTTTCTAATTATTTGAGCCATCTTTGTATTTTAAATAATTAGGCTTGTTTAGATAACTCATAATTAACCATATTTCTAAAAATCCCTTCAAACTCATTCTTAGAGTATTTTTATTATTTTTAACTTCAAATTGACCTTTATATCTCATTTTCTATTTTAGAAATTTTTTCTGAAATTTCAAGCTTATTTTTTGTATTCACCCTTTCAGTCTAAAACTTTTCAAAATTATAATTTGGTTTTTATAAGGGTTTAACTTCAAGAATCATCTCGTTGAGATCTCTACCATAATCTTTGGCCCATTATCATAATCATTCCTCATACTTGGCCTCCAAGACTTTATTGGAGTATCTATTTTCCTCTATCTCTTGATCATAGAAAACTTTCGTTTTCCAATTTGGTCTCTAATAATCTTTCTATTCTTCTAGAAAGTTCTAAGACTCTCTGTCAAAAAAGGTTTGGTAGCTTGTCTATTTTAGGCTACTTTTTGTACTTCAAGGCTCAAAATATGAGGTTGCAATGACGACTTTAATTATTGTTGTTGAAAGTTAAGCTTTTAGTGATAACTCTATAAATCATTAATGAAAGTCATTCATCAATTATCCTTTTTGTAGTGATGAAATTATAGATTAATCTTGATCATGAGCACTAAACATAAGCTAAGTGATTAGAATTGGGACAATTTTTATTCACTCTAAGAAAGTGTTTTTGCTTTAGTCTCCTCTTTCCTTTCTAGTTCGTATCTTGTTGTTTAATTTACCTTTGAGCATGGTTTTTAGCTTCTAAAAAGTTCTTAAACACAAAATTCATCTATTATAGGTGATCAAACTATTCTTTGAATGGTACGTAAATTATTATTATCACTTATTATATGAGTTTGAAACGTGTTCCCACGTTCTTTCTTTAACATTATGATGCACTTAATTAACCATTCCCTTGATTAATGAGATGCAAATATATGTGGTCTAGCTTATTTGATATGACATATCTTATTAAGTTTTATTTAAAGATATTAAAAAGATAAGTGAAAAGTTGATTTCGACTAAATGGTTGTTTTGTTGAAAGTGTATACAGTTGAAGCGCAGATTCTAACCCAAAAATTAATCGAAATTATTGATTTTCAAAGATCATGTATTTCTAGCTTCAATATGTATTTCTCCTCCCAAACTTAAAGTCCTTAACGCGTGATGATATTATTCCCTGATTCCATGATGAAAAGGAAATGGTTACATGTGTGGTCCGCACTATAAACTTCTCATATGCTCTCCAATATGTACCGTTCCTTTATGCTTTCAATTATATTTATAATTCCTTTTACAAGTATATATATTGCCTTATGCTTTTGAAATTCCTACTTCTTTTTCTGTAGTAACAAGGGGAAAAAAAAAAGGTTGTTTTTCCATATACTTTTTTTTTCTTTTCAATACTGATATAATTTATTTTTTAATTTTTTCCTAAATGTTATGTTTAGTTATTTCACTTTCATTTACTATATATTAATTTGAATTTCTCTTATCTTACATATATTTCTTCTGGATTATCGAATTAAGAGGGTGATTCGTTTCATTAACCTGGAAGTTGAGATTTTACTTATAGTTCACCTATCCATTTTCTAAACCGACTTAATTATCTTCTATTCTCTATTATTCTTCTTCTACCTAGCTAGGTTTGGCGGGACACTATAAGCTAATCTAACGGACTTACATTAGGTTTGGCCTATTTGCCCGATCAATGTTTCCAAAATTTTACTTTGAATTCTTAATACAATATCTATTTAATTAATTTGCATAGATTAAGCAAACTAATTAAATTAATTATTTGTCAAAAACATTTTTTGGTTTTTCAAAATTATGTACCCTCTTAAATCATTTGCATTAAACATACCTTTTTTTGCGAATTCGTTTAATATGTGTATGGTGACAAAATAGATTAATATGTCCTATATTCAGGACCAAACTCAGTCCTCTATTGACTATTATGTTAGGGATTAGAGGTAGTAAAAAATTATTAAAGATAATATTGGAAACATGTTTTTTTCCCCAGAAAATTGGCTCTTAATAGATGAGTCAGAGCTTAAAATTTTTCAACTATAATATAGATGTATAACCGATCAACTCAAGGAACTGGCTATACAAATAATTTTATTCTAAAATAACTTCCTTATATATAACTTACATATTATAATTATAATTATAATTATACATGCAATAGAGCTAGCTAGAGACAAGGTGTCACATTCCAAAAATTTTCACCTGGCAATAGGGAATCAAAAATTTGGATGAGGGTTAATGTAGAAACTAGATGGGGAGATGAAACAACTTTTGATGTGTAACCCTAATAAGGTCCGAGTTGGCATTTTCAGAATAATCAGTCTAGGAAGGGCAAAACGGAAAAATTTGAGAAAATTCTAGAAAAATCCCAAAAAATAGGAAAAGTATAAATAAGAGGTTTTGGAGACTCAGTTGATGCTCAAAAGGTGGAATTATGGTGAAATCAAATTATTACGGAATTTTCTGTAAACAGAGGTTCTTCGGGAAAATATTAGAAAATAAGAGAAAAATAATTATTTTATATAGTTGGATACCTCAATAAATTTGGAAGAAAGATGGATAATTCATATAAATATTTATTTAAACTTATAAATTATTTTTATGTCTTGGAAGCTCAGGAATTAATTTTAAGGAATTTATTTTCTCTTAGATTTATCGATAAAGGCCTAATCGGAGAAAATTCAAAATAAATACCTAGTGGTGGCAAAAAGTTATGAAAATTTTCAGATCATGTTCTCATATTAAAAAGTGAATTATCATTGAGAGAAATGAATTTTTGAAGGTCTGAAAAAATTATGGAACGTTACTAGTAAATAGTAACCGATAAAGTTTCAAATTAGTTTGAGATAGTGATTTGGTTTGTGAGCCATCTTTTTGGATCAGCCCAAAACCGTTTGTGGGGCCCACATTGAGCCCAATAAGCGCCTAATTTCGTGTGCAACTTCCAGGTCCCTCTATTTTTATTACATAAAATGTAAAATTAAGGGATAATTGTGTGGAAAAATCTATAAAATGAACACTTGTTTAAATCTGATCCTTCCAGCATTTGATGGCTGCCACCTATACCCTTGAGGTGTCCCAAATTTCAGCCAATTGAGGGGGAAAATGGAAAACCAATTTTTCTATAAATACCCCTTGGAAAAATACAAATAAATGCTAGAAAAATTAGAAAAACAAGGGGAAACTCTGTCATTGTAGCTCCAGCCCTATTCCTTCAAAATTTTCAAGTGTTTTAGGCAAGGAATCATCCAACTTACACCAAGAAAACATTAAGGTATATCTAAGCATCATTATCCTTAAGTTTTACATTAATTGGATTCAGATTTTGGCTTGGAAAATCATGAAAAAATGCTGTAAAATTTGGTCCAGCCATATGATACTTAGGAAAGGACAGAAACCTTAATAATAAAGTGGAATAAGCAAGATTAAATGGTGTATGGTTGGGTTTTTGGAAGAAATGGCACCTAGGGTTCTATATGTCATTTTTGGCCTAGCACTGTTCATGTTGAAGGAGATTGTTTTGGCTTGATTTGATGATTCCAATGAGTTTAAAACATGTTTTTGTGTAGGGATGTATGGTTGGGAAGTGTTTAAAATCATTAGAATCAAAAATAGAATTTTTGGAAGTTATAACCCCCTATTTGGCCAAGATGAATTCATGGGGAAGAAGTGTGAATTTAAAAAATCTGATTGCATATTTGGATTCTTCATGAAAAATTGTGTAGGAATGAGTCATGATGTTGTTGATTCAAAAGGAGGAATCATTTTGTTAAAAAATCAAAGAAAAATGGGGGAAATTATTAAGTTAAAGTTTAAGAATTGTGTTTAAGTTGTTTAGGGATTAATGTGGCTTATGTTTATGCTTTGTTAAATAGGAATTCTGAGGAGGAACTAAGAGGAAGCTTTGTTCTTGAAGTAACTAATTGGACAAGTATTAAAAAGGTAGCTTTGAATTATAATTTGATTGTTTATCTTGCTTGTTTAATGTGACTTCTTGATTGTTTGGGTTGGAGGAACTTGTGTTGTGCTTTTGGTTGATTGAATGACATTAGTTTATGCTTTGGCCAAATGCATTGTGGTATGCCAATGTCGGAAATGTTAATGTTCCTGTCCTTGCAAGTTATTGGATATGATTTCCTATGTTTGGGAATATTTTTGAATGGTATAACATGTCACATGTGAACTTGCTTGATTTACATGACAATTATAATTCATATGCTACTAAGATTTCTTTGAAATCTCACTCCACCTATGTTAAATTATGTCTCAAATAGGGAGTGATTCATTCGATGGCAAGGGCAAGGAAATGGTTTTGGGATGAAGGAGCAATAGGGAATTCATGACATTTTTAGAATGTTGTGTCATGTTTTAATGAGTTTTATGTTATTTTGTATTGGATTATGAATGATAATATGGTGTAAATTATGTTTATAAGATATGCCCTAATGTTGAAATAATGAGTGGTATATTGGCACAAGGTTAAGAATAAGGAAAAAGGGAAATAAAAATTAAAGAAAGTGGAATTAGGAGATAAAAATACCCTTAAAGAGGCCAAACTTGTGGCACATAGAATAATGAGCAATTGTTGGAATTTGGACATGAAATTTTATAAGTAAATATATCTTATTTTGACCTTTAAATCAAGTGGTAAACCATCAAATTTAGAATTTTGTGCTAAGAGTTATGTCCTTCCAAATTTAGGCCAAAATACTAGAAATTAGAAAATTGACCATATGAACAGTGCATTTTGTCGAATTTTCTGGTGCTTTTCTGGATGGACTTGAGTCCAATGAATATTTTTTCTCTATATAAATCTTGGCAAGATTCATGTGAAAATTGGAACCCCTCATTTCAATTTTTCTAGATTTAGTTATGAATTTTCAAAATTGGCCAAATTTCAGATGAACAGTGTACAAACAGAATTAAATGTGAAATTTTTAAGTTGAAATTTTTCATCTGGAAAACACTGCGAAACCCATTATAATAGTTCTAATTGATATATAATGGGATATTAAAGGAGGTGTGACATTTTTTGGTATTAAAACAAAGGTTCTGGCTCTGTTTCTGTGTACTGTGTTTACTATTATGTATTGTGCATAATGATTGATTATTGTTTAACATGTTAATATCAATTCGAAAGTCATTAAAATGTGTTGCGATATTGTTATTTTCACCTCAATTGTAAGCATTTCATGAAGACAATAGTTTTCCCCATTTTGCTAAGTCTTGATGTTGGGGGAAAAAAAAACTTGTTAATCTCATTTCAAGAATTGTTAAAATATATTACAATGTTGTTACTTTTTGCTCAATTGTAAGAAATATGTATTTGCTGATATTTAGGGTATTCCTATCATTTTCCCACATTTGTATAACGCTAATTCAGGATTTCCCTGCCTCTCTTTTATTTGCAATTGTTAGATGCCTAACTTGAAATTTAGTATTTTCAGGGAATTTTTTTGAGTGATATTCCCTTAGTTTTTTCACTTTCATTTACTATATATTAATTTAAAATTCTCGTCTTACACATATATTTCTTTTGTATTATCATAATTCGTTTTATTAGCCTATAAATTGAGATTTTCCTTTAGTTGGCCCATTCGTTCGCTAAACCAAGTCTCTTAGCTAATCCTCTCTTCTATTTTCTGTTAGGTAATCCGGCGGATTTACATATGGTTTGGCCTATTTGCCTCACCAACGTTTCCAAACCTCCAATCTGATCCTTGATATATGATATGCTTAAGTAATTTGAGTATATTAAAAAAAACTAGTTGAATTAGATATCTATTAAAAATAGGTGTTGATTTTTCTAAAATATCTTCTTGAATCATTTGCATTAAAATTACCCTAAATGCAAACTCCCTTAATATGATATATATAATCAATAGGGATAGTTTGGACAAAAACAATAAGTAATGGGAACAAAAAGAATTAAGGTCTTATATTTAGTACTAAACTAAATCCTCCCACTAACCCTTGAACTGGTGTCTCAACTGGTTCAATGATTAATCTGGTTTTTGAACTTCAATCTTTTTAAGAAAATTAGCTCTTAAAAGATGAGTCATAGCTTAAAAATTTTCAACTATAATATAGAACATAACATATCAACTCAAGGAACTGGGCAACTGGCTATAAAAATAATTTTATTACCGATATATAACATGTAAATTATAATTATACAGGCAATAAGAGCCAGCTAGAGACAACGGGAAGGTTGGTAAGTGAGGATGGAAGTTGAATAAATGAATGTGACGTAAGTGTAGAGTGAGGAGTGTGACGACATGGATGATGAAGAGAATAAGTGGGTGGCAAACATAATGTAATGTTTAGGATGGAAGAAAGATATGATGACTTTCGTTTTCATTTATAATTCTTTTCCTTTTGTCTTTATAAGCTTTCCCACTTTCTTTTTGAATGGGAAACTGGCCTTTCAACTTTTTGAACTCTTGGCATAGCAAAGCTAGCTAGTCTCTCTCACTATTGGAAATTCGGCACTTGTGGAGGGAAAATACACTTGTTTTTTTTTTTTCTCTTGATCATGCAATTACAAAGACAAACCCCATTATTGTGATGAGAAGATTATTTCTTTCTCCAATATTAGTATCAATTTCTTTTGAATCATTGTTATATTTTTGCTTGCGAAGTGCGTCCATCATATTATAGCTTTCATTATGTCTTTGAAGGACAAGACGCCTCATTATTTATTCGGGAATTAGTCCCACTTGTGGCCTTATTGGTATCAATGCATGCTTTGCTTTTCTTTTGTTTTTTTTATCCATCATGTCATGTCATTCAAGAATATTTGCTATAAAATAATTTTATAGGAAAATTAATAATATTCCGGCCCTAAATATAAAACATATTTCATAGTTTAATTTATGTTATAAAATGGGTCTTATATTTATAATCAGAGAAGTATATTAGTATTTATAGTTTTGTATAATTATTTGTCTTTGTAGTTTTTTTATCAGGTCCTCGCAATTTTCTTAATTATAGATCTCAGTCACTATATATGTTGAGCCATCAATGTAGCAAAAAGAGCACTGGCCATATGAATTTGAACTCGCCATATAAATTAGCTTTCTAGGCCAATTTTACTGTAAGAAAATAAGCGACATTTGATAAATGAGTGGGAGGTGTGAATGTACGGATAAAGTCGGTGGTGGAAGGAGAAGGATGAATGATTGGGACTTTTTGAGAAGAACAATATAAAACATAATATTCATTTTTCTGTTTCATTGATTACTGGAATCCCACACAATGTTTATAGAGACTCTATGTGGATAAGAATACACCAAAAAGGGACACGTGTCTAAGAAAATGTTTTAGAATAATCATATAGGGCTAGCTGCTCGGTCATATAATATCTATTGGATAATAACGTGCTCTTGAGTGGATTTATTTGTATTTGAGGATGATTTTTCCAATACTTATTTATTTATGCTAACAGAAATTATATATATACATGTAAGTGAGGAAACTATAGTGACTCAATAAGTGCAAAAATGCTACTGAAACCTAATTGAAAAAAAAAAATCAAATGAAATATATCTAACTCAAGTTGGATAGACAATATAATGTAATGAAACTCGAAGTCTTGATGTATCTAAGCAATATAATCAAGTAAGTGCAGGCAGAAACATCAAATATGAATGATACTTATGATGTGAAAGGTATAAAAAAAATGAATAATCAAGATCATCGAACAATTCGACTGAACTGAGGATATCTTCTAGTTAAGATATGAAGGGTAAGAAACTTGACTCAAGCTGATCTTGGATTAACTACAAGTTGAAGTAGCTTTAAGTTACACTTAAAAAGAGTAACTTGATGTGTCCAAAAGATATTATAATTGAAAGAACAATAACTTGGTGTATCCAAAAGGTATTATCAAATAGATATTGAATAGGAACGTAACACCAAGTATGAGGGACGCTATGTGGGAGTAAAAGTACAATCCATAAGATCAAGAAGCTGGTTCAACTCAGATAGATTAAAAGAATAATTTTTAGTTAAGTACAAATGACTCGAGATGCATTAAAAAGAGTATGAGAAACGAAATATGTGACTCAAGCCGGGAAAGATAAACCTCAGGTTGAGTTGAATAGATTGAAGTATTGACTTGAGAGATTAAGATCATTTGACTTGTGTTACTTGAACTGAATCGGGTTGATACAGCAAACTTTGACTCACGATGGAAGCGTTCAATAATGCAAGTTATTAGATTCATATGATGACTAAAGAAAAGGCATGAACTCAAGTTGAGTTAGACTCGACTCACTGGATGAACCCAGATATATATCACATGACGTGCAAAACTCATAATCACTTAGAGTACATAACATGATAGTACAGTAGTAACCCAAGGTACATGCATGTCTTGGGTTGATAGAGATTAACAAGTATCAAATATATTATGACATATTTAATTAGTTAATTAATGTTATCCTGGAAAATAATAATCCATTTAGTCTTTATTATAAACTTCAAATAATTAATTTGCATATAACAAGACGTTATTTAAAATTAATTAACAACAATAAATATGTTAAAAGTATACTTTTGTTTTCAAATATGCCTTTATATAATAAAGGAGTAAAAAAGATAAAATAGAATGTATGCAAAATGTGACAAGAGAGAGTGTAGCAAACAAGAGAGAATAAATAAGAAAGAGTGTGGCAAATGAGATAGAATAAATAATTAAGAAAAAAAATTAAGTATTAAGACAAAATCAAAATAAAACTTATAAAACGGACCACGATTCTCTTCAAATTTAAAGCTTATAAATAGAATCAGATGGAGTACTTCTCTCATTTAGTTATCATCAAAACATTTAGTCTATTATTAATAACTTGAATTTTAAAGTAAATCATTTTAACCAGGTTTATTAAAGATAATGACATCATATCACTATTTATGTACACAAGTGGTCCCCATATGTTGAATTTTAATTCAAATATGGTGGCCGTAATTATTGAATTCTGTTGATGAATTTTAATTCAAATATGGTGGCCGTAATCATTGAATTCTGTTGATGGAAATTTCGTAGCAAGCATTGGGTCCATATATTCTTTTTTTCGGAAGTCTAAAAAGCACTTATATTAGACAAAGAACGAAAATACCCAAAAATATGAACACGATCAAGTGCTATATTGGGTTGGAAGTTCATTGGGAGAGAGAGGCAGATAAAAACTGAATATTATTATTGCTACATGTAAAGAAAACAAGGGGCATTTTTTTATTTGAATCACAAATTTAAATTGAATTTTATACAAGGTATTGTATTAAGAACCGATATGTAGGCTCTTATGTATGGGGTTGGGAAAAGTACCTTGTATATGTTCAAGAGTTAAAGTGCAAATTTGTCCTAAAAATTTTCACTTAAGAGTACTAGATATCCTTAACTTTTTTTTTGTGTGTAAATTTATCTTGAAAGCTAAAATTATAGCAATTTTGTTATCTACCATTAGAAAACTAATGTTAATCGTTAAAATAATAACATGGATCATAAACAATTTAAACACTAAGGGGTAACATTACTACAATTTTAAATTTTTGGGATAAATTTACACTTTATAGCCTATGTTTAATATTTATCTAGAATGTAAAATCTTCGGATGCTGGTTAAATATAGACTTCTCATATAATAACAATATAAAAATCTACAGAAGTTTTCCAAAGACTTCCTATAAATTGAGGCACCAACATGCCCCTTTTTCCTCAACCCAATTCAAATTAAACAAAAGGAAATATGCATTCTCTTCCACTAGTCTTTTTCTTATCGCTATCATCTATTCCGATTCTAACCAATGCCTTAAGCCTTGATTTCGACCTTATTCACCGTGACTCGCCATTGTCGCCATATTACAATTCTTCAAGCACCCTATCAGAACTCACTCAACAAGTTATGCTTCGATCCATGGCTCGCTATAAACGACGTCGTCCTCCTCAAACTGATATCCTTCCCCCAATTTTCTTTGAAGGTGAAGGTGAGTACCTTATGAGAATCTATATTGGTTCTCCACCAGTTCAAACATGGGCTATCCCAGACACAGGAAGTGACCTCATTTGGATCCAATGCTTGCCATGTCACGCTTGTTTTCCTCAAAACACACCAATCTTTAATCCCTTGGCTTCTTCTACATATAAGATCGTCTCTTGCCACTCAAAACCTTGTAGGTCATTCTTTGATAAGGGCGGCTCAGGATGTGGTGGTTCAACACAGTGTGTGTACGGATATGGTTATGCGGATGGATCAACTACGTCTGGGGAGCTGGCAAGAGATTTGTTTAGTCTTGGGGGAAAATCTGATGATTCATTTAAGAAACCTTTGCTTTTAGGATGCGGGCATAACAATAGGGGGCAATTCTCACGCAAAGGTTCAGGACTTGTAGGGCTTGGTGGGGGGCCTTTGTCTTTAGTTTCACAGTTGGGTCGTGAGATAGATCGCACATTCTCTTACTGTTTAGTTCCTTTCTTTTCAAAATCCAGAGGTAAACTGAAATTGGGTAAGGATTCAAAGATATCTGGATCACGTGGGGCTGTTTCTACTCCATTTGTGACTGACGATTCTTTCAAAACAAATTACTACCTCACTCTTGAAGGTATAGTAGTACTGCTACAAGTTATGATAAAAATTTTCATGAGCTATTATCATCTTCAGGTTGCATAGGTTTTTCCATTTTGAAACTTTTTATCATAAAAAAAGAATTGAGTGGCATCTAACATCCTGATATTATTTCTCAATTGTATCCAGCATCCTAATCTTATTTATGGTGTAATCAAGACCTCGGGGTCTATTTGGTATGAGGGAAATGGAGGCAACGGGAAGGGAAGGAAAATTTTAGCAAGTTAGGTTTAAAAAGATGAAAAAAATTGAGTTAAAAACGTTTAATTAATTTTTCTTACTATTTTATCTTGCAGATTATCTATATTAAAATTTTATAACCCCACTTCTCTAATTTTTTAAATGGCACTCATTAAAATTTTGCCTCCCCTTACCTTCCCTTCATTTAATTTCTATTATACCAAACATAGGGTTAATATTATTTTTCTATTGCTTTAAGCACCCTGGTGTTATTTATAGTGCATTCAGAACCTTAAACCATAAATAAGATTAGGATACTGCACGTAACTAAAAAGTAGCATTACAAAGTGTTAGATGCATATGAAAAATAACATTAGGATGCTAAATGCTACTTTACTCTTAAAAAATAGTTAATTTTTATCAAGTTATGAATGTATGTACCTTGATCTTCTTATTAGTTTTAACTTGAAATAATATTAGTAATTAGTAATTGGGATTGAATTCGATTTTTACATGCGAGATCTGCTTATTATTATGTGTACTTCCTTGACCTTTAAGGTATCACCATTGGCAACAAGACATTGAAGACTGGTCCCAAAAGAAAGGGGAACACTCTTATTGATTCTGGGGCGACATATTTTTTAATGGAAACGAGGTTTTACACAAAGGTGGAGGCTTTGATAAACAAAGCCGTTAGGATTAAAGAAGTAAGAAATCCTCCTGACCCATTCACCTTGTGTTACCCAAATAAGTATTCCGAAACTATCAAGAAGAGATTTCCAAAATTTGTGGTTCATTTTGAGGGTGCCGACATAGCCTTGAAGCCAGATCAAAACATATTCTTTCGGCTAGATAATTTGCTCTGTTTAGCCATACTCCCAAGCGATCAGTTTGACTATGGAAGTTTGCCCCAAATTAATTTTCAAGTGGAATATAACCTTAAAGCCAAAAAGATTTCTTTTGCTCATGCTGATTGTGGCGAGAATTAGAAGAGATGTATAATTATATATGTTATAAACAAAATAAATAAATGCGCGCGCACATATATGGTTTGAGAAATCATATTTGATCTTATATTAGTAAATTATGGACCCTAATATATAAGGGTCATTTGTAATGGATTAGCCTGATCATCTTATGAGTCATCCCAATGAGTAGTACATGGGATATCATCATCATCTATTGTCTTTGTTATATATCGTGTATTTGACTATGAGTTAATGAAGAACAACTTCATTTGTGTGTTTAATTATTGAGTGCCATAAGATTGGTTTATTGCTTATTGAGAAGGGCCTAAATAAATAACAAAATTTTAACCTGGCACTATAGCTTAGGTTACACACACACATGTGCCATCAAGATCAGTGGCAAATTACAAATAATCAACCTATAGTTATTAAGTTTTGCTTTCTTGGGTTTTTCTTGATCATTCATATACTTGCTAAAGACCACCGATTTTCATGTATCTTTCATGGCCATTAAGATCCCTGCCAATGAAAATTTCCCAATCTTCCAAAAACTTTTAATTTTGTGCTTCCATTATTACTTGAGGGCCCTAAGAGTTATGATGTTGACATCGCACCCAACAATTATTCTAAAGATAATATCTTATATATCACTGGTTATTTGTACTCCCAGCACATTTTTCATCCAATTATTGTCTAGAGTGCCCAAAAAGACTTGGACTACCTTGAAGTTAAGAAAATGAGGAGAATTCATTCATTGAGAGAGAAACGGAAAGATGGGGAAAAAACTATAGATATAAATTAGTCAAAATAGTTTTATTGGTAATTTTTAGTCAAATAATTTTGTCTTATAAAGAGTAATCACTAAAAAAAAAAATACTTTCAGCAGCAATCTTATTAACAGTGAACTTTTGTCACAAAAAGTCACACTTTCATCAACAATTTTCATTATCATTGCATGAATTTTAGCAGCGACTTTTTAGATTTAGAGTAATAGATACATGGGCACTAAAAGCTTTTTTTGTTTTTTGTTTTAACTGAACAGAGGGGGAATAATATACTACAAATTTCGAGATGCTCACAAGAACAATATACTAGATAGTAAAATTTGAGGGAAATTACGTATATCAATATTTTTAATGTTTTTGACACTTCTTCTTCTCACGTTCATGTTAAAAAGAAACTCTGTAGTTAAATATCTTTTATGACGAATCAAGTGGAGAAAGGAGTTAAAGACTAGAAAAGAAACCTTAACACAAATTGAGGCTAATAATAAGAGGAAGATTGAGGCTATATGCATTACCATATACTACCTCATGTCTTTAATATAAGAGCTAATTTTACATTCAATTTGGTATTAAATATAGGATCCTAATCTATTTTGCCTCTTATATTTATCCATTTTCTCCAAAGTTGCATATGTTAAAGGTTTTGTCAAATAGTAATTCTAACTAATATACATGATTAGCAAGAGTATTTCAGGAAATGCAACATCTATTTATTACAAATAACTAAGTTCCAGCTCTTATATTAACAACCAGAGGTAATATTATATAGGATAAAAGGGACAATGAATAGTTCATGAGGGGTCGAGTCAAACATCCTTCCATTTACCCATTTTAGCATGTGTTCAGAAGTGTTACGATTCAAATTGATCATAAAATAAGCTCATAGATTGAAAATTTAAAATTTGCTTCATGGGTTACTATTCACTGGTAAATTTCATATTTTTGGTTTAATTTTAAAAATTTATAACTAATTATAGAAAAATCGTATTAAGGTGACTTAAGTGTCCATTTAAAGCTCTTTCCATTCTCTACAGGAAAATATATATATAAATATGCACTTAAATCTTCTCAATTCATACAATTAATTTGTCAAAATTTACTATTTATTTGCTCAAATAATACATTTCTAGATTCTCTGTCCTAAATTTGAACAATCAAATCTCTTAGCACATACATCCATTTTAAGCGATTTACCATTTGTTTTAAAGCTTAGAATATGTACAAACTGCTTATCAAATTTTATGGGCAGATTCATTCATTTACCATACTTTTGCTTTGTCTCAAATTCATTGCTCATTAGCATGCTACATGCATGCAACCATTCTCATATTTTATACGTTATTCTCATACATCTACATGCTCAATTTTACATGTTATTCTCTTTATTTATCATTACATAACATCAACGGCATTCTTCTAATCATACATCACATAAAGGGATACATAACATAACACAACATAATATTTTTCTCAAATTCTCTCTTCTTTCTTGATCTTCCTCATGCATTCCTCTTCCCTTTCACACCATGCCTATTATGGTTAGTTAATGAAGGATGAGATTTGGGAGAATTTCAGTAACAAATAATAACTATCGAAACATACATGGCAAGCTTGGTATTCATAACATGCTTGCAACTTGACATCTTTATAACATAATGATATGTTTGGAAATTATCATGCATTTATCATAAAACACATAGGCCCATAGCATATTCTAAACATATCCACATTCACATTACATGAGTTCATAAAATTGCATAAACATAAAACATGCCACACATGCAAGCAATACCAAGCACATAAGAGTAGGGTAAAATTTGCTACCTTTAGCCTTTTACATTCAATCTTTCCTCTTGATCCTTTTGCTTCCAACCATCAAGGTTGCTTGATCAACCTTTCCCATTTATCTTCATTGATTTCACATGGCCCTAATCACATTAACACATCATTACAATTCATTTATTAGAGTCATGGAATCAATTATATTTATATTTTGCTCTTTAACATATTTTAACCTCTAACTTTTGAGCTTTGATTCTAATCTTTTTAAAATTAATTTCACATACTATTCTCACATGATTTTTTTTTATGAAAAATCCATTTCTAAGCTCAAATTTAAAAAAAAATCCAACTCTTTTCCCATAAACAAGCATTGGCCGAACACTAGGATCTTAGGGTTCAAAGTTTCTGTTTTCAATTCCAGTGCTTCCAAACTTGCTTTATCACTTTTACCCCACACAATTTTTCATTCTAAGAACATTGAAGCATCAAAATTATCAAATTCTAACCATAACATACACCCTAGGTATGGCCAAATTTACACAAAGGTTAAGGGGAAGTTGGATTCTTTCCAATTTCATTACAAAATGACTTGATTCTTATTCTTTTCTAGCATTTACACATGACTCCATCATCAATCAATCTTTTTCATGGCTTAATCAATATTGGACAGCATAAACACTTAGGGTTTTATGCTTACAAATCTCAACAAAAATCATAACTAAGTTCTGCAAGACATAGAGTATCATAAACTACTTCCACGATCTTATCTTGTCTTGAAGCTTGGATTTTCTTAGAACTTGAAACTCTTCTTCTTCTTCTTTTTCTCTTTAAAATTTCATGCTCCCTTGCTTTTCCTCTGTTGGCCATCCAAACACACAAATGGGAGCGATAAATGGGCATTTATAAGGCTCTAGTTATTATTTACCTTAGGTTAATCTAAGTTACTTTTACCATTTTACCATAACACATATCTCTTGATTAAACTATGTATTCCATTATCTTGCCAAATGTCCAATTACCATGTCATGTGTCCCTCTTCTAATTTTCCTATGTGTTCTTAATCAAATTGGAGAGTAGTTTGAAATCCAAGGTAATTCCTTTCCAATTTTGCCCTTAACAAATTGTATAAATTCTTCCATGTCCCCTCATCAAATTAACATTAAAATAGGGAGAAAATTAGAGAGAAATTTGTGCTTCCTCTCACCCTTGACTATTCCTCCATGTATTTTATACTTTTACTCCGCATCAGGCACTTTTTCGATCCTAACTTACCCAGTAACACTAAGACATGTTCTGGCACCCTTTTTTCATGATAAATAATTTCACATGGCATTATATATGCATGTACATAGAGAAATAAATATTTTTCCTTTTATCTCCCATTAAACATTTAATAATATTTATTTCAAAGTAAACTTGATTGAATTTTTGCTATCAGTCCATGACTCCAAATGTAACGTCTTGAGTTTTTATCGGGTTTTAATAGCTTCTTTTGGTTGATTTTGAGGATAGATTAGTGATTTAATCTTGATCTTGGTGTTTGGGTTGGATTTGAGGTATGTTGGAGGAATAGGTGAACGTACCCCTCTCATGGTATGTTCGCCGCGGCGAAGTTCACTTCGCCACAGCGCACCGGGAGTTCCAGGGGAGAGTATCCTTTCGGGAATGTCTCGCCGCGGCGAAGGTGAGGGCATGCCACGACGAAGTTTTTTTAGGCGAGCGACAGTTTCCTTTCAGGAAGCTTTCGCCGCGGTGAAGATTGGAGTTCGCCGCGGTGAAGTCGGGTTTTCAGGCGAGTAATCCCTGTCGGGATTAGTTCGCCTCGGCGAAGTTATGGGTTCGCTGTGGCGAAGGAGTCCGAATCTATATAGTCGCAGGAGGGGTTCAGTGTGTGAAAATTAGAAAAATCTGAGGTAGAGAGAGAGGCTCTGCTAAGGTTTCGAATTTCTGGCTTGGAGGGGGCATTTCTAAGGATCCATTACCTCAAGTAAGTGATTTTAACCTCTAATCTACTTTCTTTCTTGGAATTTCTAAGGATTTATGGTGGAACCCTAGGATTTTCTAGGTTGTGATGGAATTGAGGTTTTTGACCGATTGTTTTGAGTTTAATTGATTGTTTTGGGTTAGTCTAAGTATTTAATCAGTGTAGTTTTCTTGGATTTAAAGAACTTGGAGTTTTGGAAGTTAGGGTTTATGAGATTGGGAGGTTTGTGACTGAGGATGACAATGTGGATATTGATTTTGAGTTTTGTGATTTGGGTTATGTTAAGGAGGGTTAAATTGGATGTTTAATCGGTTTAGAATGTTGTTAAGACTTCAATTATTCAAATGGGATATTTGGGTGTTGAATTCTTATAGTGAGTCCTTGAGGTTTGAATCCTAAATTGATATTGGGAGAGGAATTAAGGTTTTAATGAACTTTTATGACTTTAGAGTGTTGTTTTGGATGGTTATATCCTTTGAGTTTGGTAGAGTTTTGGTTGGAGCTAGGAATTGTGTCCCCAAATATTGTTTTGGCCACATTATTAGTTTGAAAGCTAATACATGATGGTTGTGTGTTTGTGTGCTTGTGTAGACCGGTTGTGAGTCTTGTTGGTGCACGGGGCCACATTGTTGGTTTGTTATTCCTTGCTCAGGCGAGAGGTAACCACTTTCCAATCCTTAGTACTTGCTTCTGTGGTATTGTGAGTAGATTTACGTTTTGTGCTCTGAGTAACAATTATATTCAAATTGTATGTTGTATATATATAAAAAGGAAAACCGTCTTGTGGGGTTTCAATTGATGATGAATGAATCTTGAAATTGTGAAAGATATGCCACTGAATAAAGTTAATTATGAAATGTTCAATTACTATCTGATTATGGTTTGAGCATGATGCATGAATAGGGAATTGGTGAGAGTTTTTGATAGTTACTATCACGTGGTAAGGCCTCCATTAATGCATGATGGTTGGCTCAGTACGTCCCCCATAGTGAGGGATAGGCCTTTTGGCTCCCTACGTCCCCCAGAGTGAGGGATAGGCCTTTTATGGCTCCTTACGTCCCCCGTAGTAAGGGATAGGCCAGGTTTGACTCTTGAAAATCCCCCAAAGTGAGGGATATGGTTGATGGGATTGCATCATTGCACCTGCATTATTTGTTGTGGCTATCATTTATTATATTACTTGCGAACTGCCCCACTTGACACCTCATAAGCACATATTTAGTAGTACCTTGAATTGGAAAGGTTGGTTACTGGGACGTTTGTCTCATCCCGTGGTTTACAATGTTTTCAGGTGAAGGTTCTAGGCGTGCGCCTTCGGGAAGAGACGCAGAGGCTTGAGCTTGGTTAGCTTTAGGCCTCTAGCCTTTGTTTATGTATGACCAGTTGTATATTGCCACAGTAGGGTCCTCTGAAATATTTTGATTGCCCGGCTTTATTGTAAACCGGAGGAAGTGTATCTTCTCACTTTTAATTGGCCGGAGGCCCTTTTTATTGTTTGTGGAACTTTGATTTACGTTGTTGGAAACCATTTGGATGGGCTGTTTATGATGTATGTTGTTACCCGGGCCGGAGGCTCGAGGCCCAGTAAATGTTAATGAATGATTTTAGTTGCATGCAACGGAGTTTGGGTTGGACCCGAGTTTGAAAGTCAATTTCTTAAAATATGCAAGTTTCTTCCTACTATGGTAATTCATTTAACAGATTTCCTTTTCTACCATAGTAGTGAATTTTATGATTTTAAGGTTAAGGGTTTTACACCAAAAATCCATCTTTGGGTAGCATTAATTCCTTTTTATCACAGAAAATTTCTCTGACATTCCTCAAGTCAAACTTTGACCTATAAGTGGTCTATTTTGACTTTTCCCAAATACCTCCCTTTCTGTAAAATTTTGCTTTAAATTATTCTAAAGTTGACCTTTTTACTTTCAAGGGTCAAGGATAATTTTAAAATCTTACATAATTCTTAAAATAATTAATCCTTATTTTTTCTGATTATTTGAGGCATCCTTACAATTTAAATAATCAATTTTGACTAATTTTTTCTCAATTAGCCGAAATTCCCACAATTAGTTAATTTACTAAAAGCTCCTTGAAATTCATTTTGGAGTGTTTTCATTATTTTTAACCTCAAATGGGCCTTTATACCTCATTTCCTATTTTTTTGGTTTTTACTGGAATTTCAGGCATACTATCTATCATTACCATTTTTGACCTAAAACTTTTTAAAATTACAGTTTGGATTTTACTAGGGTTTAACCTTAAGAATCATCTCTTTGAGGGCTCTAGAACCTTTGGCCCATATTTACCCTCATTTATCATACTAGGCTTTTGAGACTTCACCGGAGTCTATCTTTCTCATTTTCTCGGTTCTAAAAAACTCTTACTCTGTAATTTAGTTTATAAGAATTCTCTCGCTCTTCCAGGGAATTTCTAAAACTTTTACCAAAAGAAATCTGGCAGCCTATCCATTTTAGACTATTTCTTATACTTTTAGACCCAAAATTCTGGATGTTACATCAAGAAAGTTAGTGGGGTTAACTACCGGCACGTGTTTCTCTGCTAAGACCCATTTATCCCACAACTCATGATTTATTATCAAAATTCAACTAATCATGATACTGATTTACAATGGACTAGATGATTCAACTGTTAGAATATTATTTTGATATATTTAAATACTACTCCACTTAATTGTAAATGTAAGAATTTACTCTATTTTTAAATATAGAATCTCAATTTAGTTACTGTCTCTCAAATTTATAATTTTTTCCTAATACTCTCCCTAACTGCGCACATGTGAGTAGTTTTTTTTTTTTAATTAATGGAGTAGTTTTCAATACAAATAATTCAAAGTAATACTTTAATTTAAGGAAACCAACACATTTTTCTATAAATAATTAACTATTTTTTTTAATATTTGTAAATATTAATTATCTTGTTCTTATAATTAGAACTAGTAGGTGGAGTATATAATTTGGAAGTTAAGAGACGCTTTCCTTTTTGGTAACAATGTATTTTCATGCCCTTAATATTATTATCAAAGTGAGGTGATAAGTTATTGGAAAACTTTGGTAAAAAATTCCTGTTTGAAAACTTAATTGGCTAAAAAGAGTTAAACAACTATGATTCATGAGTACAACTTTTCTTCTATTGTGTGTAACATATCTTTCGCTGTGTGCAAAATAACTTCTATATTAATGATTATTGAATATCATTGATGATATATTACACACAGCGGAAAAAAAGTTGAGCTCAAGATCATAGTTACACCTACTCAAATTTAGGTCTTTTTAGCCCATTAAGTTTTCAGCAACTTTTAGTCAAATTTTCCTAAGTTATTTTGTAATCTTCTAAAGCTGAGATTGGTCGCATACATCCGGTATTTTTACATAGCAATTAAACAAGAAAAATTAAACATAATATGACGTGTATGGGCTAATTAAGAGTAAAGCAAGAAAAGTCCAAGTAATGTTATGGAAAAAAAAAAGGGAAAAAGGTTAATGGGCCAAAAGTTATAATTATGAAAAGATTAGGCCCAAAAGTGTAAATAAAAGAAAATATTAGGTAAAAATAAATGTGTAGTCACGGAGAAATGCCTAGAAATTTGGGGGGGGGGGTGTCTTGAATGGCAGAAGAAGATTCCTAAAACAAATTTGAGCCCCATATAGCTAGTGCCTCAAAAATGAAATTGTTAGCTTAGAAAGTACATTCATGTGAAATTTAAAGAAATAAACAGAAAAATAATTATTAGAATGATTTAAGGGCTCATAAAATTAAGGAAATATTATGAAATATTATTTTGAGGATCTAAAAAATTTATGAAGAGGTTTAATTCTAAAAAAGTGGCCTAAATTAAATAACCTTAAAGCTTAGTTAATTTTTGGGAATTACGGGCTTATCTCCAAAAAAATTCAATAATAAAATAGTTAGAGGTTGTAGTTTGATCTAAAAGTTTTAGAAAATTTATTTTATAAAATAAAAAAGACAATTAAAGCAGAAAATCCTTATAAACTATTAAGGATTAAAAAAATTTACCTGGCAATTTCAGTATCTACAACAGGGGCAAAATTGTAAGTTAGCCCAAGCCCAAAAATGGACTCCGGCCTCAACTTAGCCCAAAATTAGAAGCCCAAAACGTGTGACCCATGATCACAAGAATGAGGATCAGATATCTAAGTTAGGGACCCAGTAAGTAAATGGGAAAAATTAGGCTCAATTACATGCGTGCGTGTGTGTGTGTTTGGGTATGTGTGTATGATAAGCTTTATTAGAGTGCCTGTGACTAAGGAAAAAATGAAGTAATTTCACTCTTCGCTTAATCTTCAGCGGCCGCGCCTCCCACAGTCCTCATCCACACCTTGAAAACACAGAGGGCGAGAAACCGAAGAGGAAATGAGGAAAGCGGAGAAGAGAGAGGAAGCGAGTGTGGAAGCTCACAAGCAACCAGATAGCTAAGCCAATAAGTAGTATCTTTTCATTTAGTAGGAATTGCAATCAGGTCCAAGAAAATGATTTAATTACTTTAAAATCCATTCACAATTTAGAAACATACAATGACAAGTTCCAGACAATGCAAATGGTTTATGATCCTCACCAAGGTTAAAAAACTAGACCGGTAATTAAACCTGTTGAGGAAATAGTTTAAAGGTCAGTGATTCAACTTGGAGTTAACCTGGCATCAGACCAGTCATAATTAAAATAATATATTTTAAATAAACATTGATTATTTTTTTGCCAACAAATATACATTGATTATTTTAGATTGTAATAATAAATATATAAAGATAAATATAATAAATAATAAATTTAAATGATGGATAGAGTTTGAAAAATATTTCAAGAAATAATATATGAGAAAGGATACTTATTTATTTATATTGATTGTTTTTTGATAAAAATTAGTAAAGTTTGCGTTTTACAATTCCTTTTCAATCTTATTAGTTATCGCATCCCACTAATAATTTTCTTTCACAAAAAGTAGTATAAAATCTCTAGGTATTCAACGCCCTTTCAGACTTTCTACAAGAGGTGTGGTTATCGAAAAAAGACTAGCTTGAATAACTATTCTAGCACTTTCTTTCAAGTTTGGGCATCGGTTACCATAAGAGTTGACGAGAGATTGAAATTGAACAGTGATGATAAGAGAAGTAAATACTGCAGCCATTTTGAATCAAACTAGTTGATAGTTGATGAGCATCTTTCCTTTCACTTGTCCCTTGTTTTCACTCGTCCCTAGTTCTTCCCCTTTATACCATTCACTCTTTTCTCTGCATCATTTCGATCATTCCCTCTCATCCCTGTATCTCACTGCAGCATGCAACATATGATGCTTCAAGACAAGTTTTTGTAGCTTTTATTTGATGCTTCTATGTTCATGTCTATTGCTTATCTCAACTTCTGATGCATATTTTTCCAAAAAAGAATAAACCGAGCAATCCACCTGACTTAGCAATTCGTTCGATTTCATCGGTTTCTTACCAATTTGTACCTATTTTTTCTGGGTTGATTGTGCGCTGGTTTATGTACTAAACCGGATAGGACAAATAAACTGATTTTTGGTTTGAACCGGCTGGTCCGATCTGATTTTTGGTGTCATGATCTTTACTTGTAATTAAGATTTTTGGTAATTAAATTCTTTTTATGAGACCTCATAGTAATTGTCTCTATCGTTTATTGATTCACTTGCCCTCTCTTTTTATTATTTATTTTACCAAGTGCACAAGAGTTTTTTATTGCATTTAGTTGATCATCCAATTTACCCCTTCCCCTGTTTGGTACCGACGAATAGGAAGCATTGAAAATAAGGATAGAGATTGAGATTGCAATTGAAAAAGATCATTAAAATAATATTTAGCATGAGTAATTACTTGCTATGTGGATTAGCCAAACCCATAGAAGTGGGATATTGGGGAATACCACTTCCCCCATGATATTTCCCAATCCCACATACATGAATTTGGCTAATCCTATATAATAAGCAATCTTTTATGCTAAAAACTTTTTAATAGATTTTTTTAATTTCAATCCCAATCCTTATCCTTAATTTTCAATGCTTCCTGCCAAACATAACCTAAGAGTCATCCAATTTAATAGTAACCGAAAATATATTAAGATACAATATTAGAGTTTATATTTCATGAGAGTAACTTAGGACATGAAAAAATTGACTTCCCTGGAACATTAACACTTTAGAAATTTTGAAGCATGTCAAGTTTTTCCTCATGCAGTGAATAGTTAATATTCTAACAAAAAGAATATATTACACAGTTAAAAAATATATTAATATCAATTAAAAGTAATAAATATGTAAGAAATCATTTTTTTAAAGAATGCCTTTATTTATAAGATGGCAAGTGAGAGGAGAAATAATGAGAAAAATGTGAAAAATGTATTGAAAAAAAAAGATGACACAATTGATTAAGAATAAAATTGATAAAAATATATTTGATTTCAAGACAAACGAAAAAGCAATCTTATAAAAAGGATATGATAAATTCAAATTTTGGAATTTTATATGAACAAACCAGCTATAGTAATTCTCTTGATATTTAACTATCCACCATGAGGGATGCCACAAAAAATTGAGTCACACATTAAGTTTATACTTTTTATACTAGTTTGTAAAATGGAGGAGTTGTATTGCTGAATCGCAATCTACAATTCACTGATTTGCCCAAAAATAGGTCAACATCTTGACCGGGAACATCTGGCAATGTCAGAATCTACCTCATATTCACGTTCTCTGACCTTACGAAATTGCGATATAATAATTAGGGAAAATCACTAACAGATCCCACAGAAGGCAATTTATTACTATGAGGTCCCATGAAATGTCAAAATCACTGACAGGTCCTAAGGGACCTCAGAGTAATATTTTCGTTTTGTAAAATGACATTACTGCCCCTCATATTCTAGATTCACATTTGCTCTGTCATTACGATTTACAACCTCAGCAGCGACTATTAACAACCTAATGAGAGGGCGTTAACAACCCTAGCAGTATCCGTTAACAACTTACTTTATAGAATTATATAACCTCTACATAGAGTAAATTATAACCAAATAATATAATACAACAACTTTAACACTAAAATGGAAAGCTTTTGATATCATTAAGAATTTTAACTAGATCCAATAGGATTATAGTAATATTTTAATGCGAATATCCATTTACAATCTCAACAGCGATTGTTAACAACTGAATGAGAGGGCATTAACAAACCTAAGCAGTAGTCGTTAACAACTTACTTTATAGAATTATATAACCTCTGCATAAGAGTAAATTATAACCAAATAGTATAATACAACAACTTTAACATTAAAATGGGAAGCTTTTTGATATCATTAAGAATTTTAACTAAATCCAATAGGATTATAGTAATATTTTAATGCGAAGATCCATTTACAACCTCAATAGCGACTATTAACAACCGAATGAGAAGGCATTAACAACCTAAGCAGTATCGGTTAACAACTTACTTTATAGAATTATATAACCTCCGCGTAAGAGTAAATTATAACCAAATAGTATAATACAACAACTTTAACACTAAAATGGGAAGCTTTTGATATCATTAAGAATTTTAACCAAACCCAATAGGATTATAGCAACATTTTAATGCGAAAATCCATTTACAACCTCAACAGTAAGTATTAATAACATAAGGAGAATTGTTAACAACCTTAGCAGTGTCTGTTAACAACTAACTTTATCGGATAATATAACTTCTAGCTATAACTAACTAAACTATAAATAAATAGTCTTAAAGTTAATCTTATATAGTTGTTAGAGGTTATATTATCCTATAAAGTCAATTGTTAATAGATACTGCCTAGATTGTCAACAGCTCTCTTTGGGTTATTAATACTCACCATTGAGGTTGTAAATGGATCTTCGCATTAAAATGTTACTATAATCCTACTGGGTTTGGTTAAAATTCTTAATGATATAAAAAAGCTTCCCATTTTAGTATTAAAGTTGTTGTATTATACTATTTGGTTATAATTTACTCTTATGCGGAGGTTATATATTCTATAAAGTAAGTTGTTAACGGATACTGCTAGGGTTGTTAACGCCCTCTCATTAGGTTGTTAATAGTCGCTGCTGAGGTTGTAAATCGTAATGATAGAGTAAATGTGAATCTGAAATATGAGGGGCAGTAATGTCATTTTACAAAACGAAAATATTACTATGAGGTCCCTTGGGACTTGTCAGTGATTTTGACATTTCATGAGACCTCAAAGTAATAAATTGCCTTTTGTGGGACCTGTTAGTGATTTTCCCTAATAATTATAATAACAACATTTATAGTACACCGCTCGTTTCTGCTCTCCAAGAACCATCCCAAGTTTCAGGGTCGGTGATGTCTCGTATCATCATCTTCTTCAATTCCAGGGGCTTAATTAATGAGGTAGACCACGCGACCACACATGTATTCTTTCCCCATTCACTCATTTGCATTTCATAATTACCCATTTCGTTTACGTTTGAATTTGTAGACATGTACTTTTCTTCTTCCCACTGTGCTTCGCCGTGAAATTCGTCAATTCTCAATCTATTTATTGCTTGAATTAATCCCAGATTTTTAGCAGTATAATTGGATGATTGCATGTCTGATTTTATTTCATTATGTTGATCTGAATTAATTTGGGAGGAGTATTTGAGGGAATTGGTTTTTGTTATGGATTTGGAGAGTGAAGGTTCAGCCCTAGAATCTGTGGAAGAAAATGAGGTGAACCTAGAAAAATCACCCCACGATGATGAGAATGGGACTAAGAATAACGGCTCTTTTGCTAATGAGATTGATTATGAATTCGGTGGCCATGGACATTCTGATGCTAACACATCAACATCAGATCAACTCGGAAGTACTGTTGAAGCAGTTGGTGAAGAGGTTACGCATCGAAGAGGCAAAGTTCATGCTGAGGATTCATCTCCTGCGTCAAAGGGTTCTGGGTTGAAGAAATGGAGGAGAATTAGGAGGGAGATTGTGAAGGATCCAAATGTAAGTGTAGAGAGTAAAACATTGAAGCGAGGTTTACCTGACCCTGCCAATTTAAGTAACAGCCAACCTCTTGCGCATGATATTAAGCAAAGTAGTGAGGACTCTGTTATATCCTCAAACATAGATAATAATGTTGGGTTGATTGATGCCTCTACTATCCTCGGATCTGGCTCTGATTCTGATTTTAGATATGTTCTTGGGGCTGCCTTCGCTATTGGCACAGATTCTGAGAATAGTGAAGATAGGAGTAACAAGTGTTCCTCAGCAACTAGTACACCAAAGTTTAGACATGACATGTCTCCTGTATCAGGGCTTGCTCAGGAGAAAAGACGGGTTAAGAATATGAGTTCAAAAAATTTAGCCAGCTCAACCCAGCGGGTTCAACTGGGGAGGGAACGCACAGAAATCAGCAAGAAACCTAAAGGCGAAAAAATCAAGATGGAGAAGGAAAATTCTCATTCCAGCCCTTCTTTAAGAAGTTCCAACTTTAACCAAGGTGTCTTTGAAGCAAATGAGAACGGAAAGCATGACAGAAGGTCAATTATTTATGACAAAATTGACAGCGGTGAGGTTCAAACTGATGAAAAGTCCCATGGGGAAGTTCAAGCTGGTTATTGCAATGAAACTGAGGATCATCTACAGGGGAATTTGCCTGCAAATTTGTCTTCAGATGTTATAGAAGAAAAAGGTGTGAACAATCACTATTCAGAAGTAGGGGATCCACTTATGGAGTGCATGCGTAACCTTCAATCTGTGCAGGAGGCACTTGAAGAAGGTATGTACATGTATTTTTTATTTTCTTCTTTTTCTTTCTGGTAATACTTGATTTTCTGACATGCGTTGACGTATTTTGCCAATCCATGACTAGGATTTGTGGATCTAGTGTAAAAATTTCTTATATGTTAATACTTGTTTTACTTTACTATTCCCTAATCATTCGAAGTTGTCAAACAATTTCTTGTCAAGTATATTCTATTGACAAAATTCTTCATGAGCAAATTTTACAAAGGAATATGTAAATTCAGAGTCATCTATTGGTTGTCTAGAGTCTAAACTCACTATGACTGTGAAAATAAGTTGGAGGAATTTATCGGAAAATAATTTGGTATGTGAAATGGTTCTCTTTATTGTGTTATGTGAGGTGGTGGGAAGTTTCTTATCTTTTGCTAGATGTCTGTTCATGTTCCATCAATCCTTTTCCCACTTTAATTTTCCCCTCTTTGCTTCATCTTCTTCTTGTTTATTCAAACTTCGAAAGGTAGTAAAATATCAATGTTGTCCGTAAATTGGATATTATCATTAATCGGTATTTTCTTTGATTACTTATTTTCAGTCCTTCATAGGAGATGTAGTGCTGTTGTTCCAGATATGTAATAGCTTGCTTTAGGGTTTTCCATCTAATTTAAGTTGTGAAGATTGTACTTTTCATACAAGGTCCACAGCCTACTAGACAAAGATTTTGTTTATGCTTAGTATTGAAGAATGACAAGTGTAAGCTGATTTGATTTTTTTCTGGGTCTTTAGTAAGGTACCCGTTGAAATCTTAATAACTCATGGGATGACCTAGCTTTAACTGCAATTCTAACGCGTATAACATTATGCTTTGGCAGCGACTCTTTCTTTTGTAATCATGCATGTTGTACCCTTTTGAGAAGACTACTGAAAAACATGACTTAAAGTTGGTTTGGCTGGTTTCTTATTGCTATTGTATCATACGCGAGAAGAAATCCAATTTTCTATATGACGTTCCTTGTTTGGAGTGCATGATTAGTCTTTAATGAAAGTATTAAGTATTGCATGTGTCTCTTCATACTGTAAAATCTAAAATCTGATTCATATGTACTATTGCAGAAATCAAGAAATTTGGGGAGATTAGGAATGAACCCCTCTCATCAGATTATGACTCGATCAAGTCAAGCAATGTAATGGCTGATATTACTGCTCTAGATCCTGGACTCCGTGAATCATGCTTATCTGGTCAATCTGATGCAGAAGGAACCAAACCAACATATTCAAGTTCCTTAGAACTTCAGATTCTGATCCTGACACAGAAAGCGAATGTGCTGGAAAGCAAGTTAAATGAATTACAGGGTATGCTTGCTTTGAGGGATTCCAGGATTCATGAACTTGCAACAGTCCTGGGAAGTCATGAACTTCCTACCGAAGAATCAGGTAGCACCGTTAACTTATTGGCAGAGAAATTTAAACTGGAATCTGAACTTGAGGGCTTCTTCAGGCAAAAGATAGAAGCAGAGATTGAATACCTGATAATCACAAAAATGATGCAGAATTTTAAGGTTGCAGAAGCTTATCAACACAGAGTCTTGGAAGAACTGGAAACATCATCCAAAAGGCAAGCACAGGTTCTGAACAAGCTTGGAATAGCAGAAAGCAAGGCAGCAATGCTCAAGAACAAAGCAGATGAGCTGGGAAACTACTGTAGTGATATTTTAGGAGTTGAGGAGACAATTACGGTGCAGAAAAGACTATATAAGGTGACACTATGCTTTTTAGTACAGTTCATGTTGTTAGTTATGGTCTTCAGGTTTTTTGTTTCACAGTTGTTACCCACTTCTGGGGTGGTTGTTATCCCCACATAAGCCTGCAAAGTTTAGTTTCTTTAGTTGTTTTATGAAATGATCCTTTACTGTTAAGGTCTCTCGATTTTCTTACCATTTTGTGCACAATTGTAAATTTATCTGACTTTTGGCTTAAAGAGATTAATGATATCAATGTCGGAGCATTTCAAGTAAGCATTATGTCGTAGAATCGCTAGTAGTATTGTAAAAGTATGATGTCAATCTAGGGCACAAATTCCTTCATACTCCTGTTCATATTATAAGGCTGTTTTCTACAAGTTTTTTAAAAATTCAGTCCATATTTTTTTTATTTAATATTTCCTAACTAGTAAATAAATGTTCTCACTACCTAATTATTCTCTATTTGAAGAACTTTATTGAGCGTTATCAAAAAATTTTAAAAGCATTAATAAATTTAATCGAGAGTTTTTCTTATTTAGGTAAAGTTGTTGTCATTTTTTCTGGTGAACGCATTTTTATTATCGTTCTTTTTTAATTATAAAAAGCATTAGTATGGTGTATCTTTCTTGTCTCTTAAATTATAATAATCCTCTTTTTTTATCCTTTAGCTCCTTAATATTTTCTTCAAAGTTTAGGTTGCTCATCAATTTAAAATTTATACTTTATAGTTTTATTCCTATTCCTTTTTAATCTAAAATAATTGTTACACATAACAAATATATTAATGAAATTACAACAAGGTTAAATCACAATCCAGGTAATGAACATTGAACCTATACCGCTCTGTGACGTATTTACTACTTACTATTTTGACGATTTAATTGAAAAATTATTAAATGAAAAAAAAAAAGAATTTCGTGCACACTATTTCGGCTACACTGATTTCATGCAGTTATCTAGCATGTTGAATAAGGATATAATTATCCTACGAATCGCAGTACATCTCTGATCTGAATTTTCTTCTACTTTGGGTTATGGAAATAAATAAATAACTAAATCGATAAGTAAATAAATTCCCATAAAATAACCGCAGTAGAACTTTTCCACACCACAGCCTTTAGAATGATTTTATTCTAGTTTAAAACTGTAAAATATCTTTAATTTATTGTCATTACGTGTAGTTTTATTGAAAATATTTAAATCATAGAATTTTTTGACCCGGTAATTCCTAGAATGAATGAAGACACGCGTTAAGAGATTATGGATCCTAACAGAAGTGAGTCATAATGGAATAAGCCTGAAATAAATATTAGTGAGTCATAATGGAATAAGCCTGAAATAAATATTTTCCAAATTTTTGGGAAAATTAATTTGATGGTCCTCATAGTTTCACTAAATTAAGTCTCTTTTTTTATCCCATGCTTATTGTTCCTCTATTATCAGTCCTGGTCATTTTGTTATAAATATCATTAGTTTAGGTTGATCAGGGCTGACATGGCGCTGAAAAATACCCGAGTAAGCACATCATCTCGTCAAAGTTACCTCCTACTCCCTCAGATTCTCTCTCTCTCTCTCCCTACTCCACATAGTTCCCTTCAAAACAACACCATTATCTCTCTCTTTCTCCACCACCATCATCATCATCTTTATCTCCTCTTGCAGAAGCCTCACTCTGTTTCAGATTCATCACTTCCTTCTCGCAACTGTAATTGTACCCTCCTTGTTGCCACCTCCCATGGCAATCGATCTCTCTGCAGTAACAGAGCTCGAGTCGACTGAGAGTAAGTAGCAAGGTTCGATGAGATCGTGGTGCTCCGCTAGCTGTCGCGACTCAGCTTTGGCTCTTGCGGCAACATGGAGATTCCACAAACATTCCATCTTCGGATCCAATGACCAGACGGCATGGGGTCGAGGGAATGAGAGGTGCCTGCTCTTTGGGATATATTAACACTAGAGTAGATTGGTCCTGGTACAACAGATAGAACATGGTGGCACCTAGTGGAAGCAGCAAGCACTTTCACCTCCACCAACACTTCTTTCTCTTCAACACAAATGAAGATGTTGATGAATACTTAGAAGAAGAATCTGAAACATGGAAGAGGAGAACGAGGAGGAGAAGAAAAGAAAAGGCCATAGAAATTCTTTCCAACTTTGCGTTCTTCTCTAATCCAAGAAATGTCATCATTCTCCTAGCCCAATGACCACTAGTATAGAAAATCTTGGCAAGAATTTGATGAGCTGTAATAGCTTGAGTAGCAACGTCATTCTATAGCACTAGTGTTTTTTTTTTTTTTTGGGGGGGGGGGGGAATCTGAGGGAGGAGGAGGTGCCTATGGGAAAGATGGCGTGTATTCAGCACCATGTCAGCCCCTAGTAAAGCTAAATTGACAGCATTTATAACAGGACCAAGACTGATAACTGAGGAAACAATAAGGATGGGATAAAATTGAAAAAGACTATAAGGATGTAATTCAAAATTCAGAGAAACAATAAGGACCCTCAAATTAATTTTATCTAAATTTTTTACTAAATATTCCACAACTGAAATTTTATTTTCAGAATTAAATTTTTTCTTTATATGCATGGATGTAAACATGCATAACACATGTTTCCTTGCATCCATGCAATCACACTACTGACAGCAAAGGATATCGGTTTAATTTAAACCCCTGATAGATTCTCTAGTTGAAGTAAAATCAACTTGAGATATCGGATGCCCTACAGCCCTTAAAAAATATTTTAAAAAAAAAAGGAAAAATGGATTCTTCTTCTCCTTCTTTACCGATTATTTTTCCTTTGTTGTGGGGTCAAATCAAAAGCTAGGCCTTATGACCAATCCAAGATGAAAATGAAAGAACAAGCCTACCAACAAGTGATAATTCTAGTAAAAGGGACTTTTGACTGTTTAAACATAGGTTACATTTGGTACAAAGCATTGAAAATGAGAGATAAGAACCAAGATTACAATTGGAAAAAAAAATCATTAAAATAATTTTTAGCATGAGTAATTACTTATTACATGGGATTAGACAAACCCATAGAAATCGGATTGGAGAATATCACTTCCTCTTATGGTATTTCTCAATCCCACATACATAAATTTCTTTAATCCCATGTAATAAGCAATCTCTTATGCTAAATACTCTTTTAATAGATTATCCCAATCTCAATTCCAATCTCTTATTTTTAATACTTCGTACCAAATGGTACCACAGGATCTCAAGTTAGAGTCTGCGTGAATGCAGAAAACTTCCTGACAGAGCTACTCCCATTTAAACCCAACAATAATCAAATGTGACCCAGTCAACTAGCTGTGCATATATATATATATATATATATATATATTAAAAAAAAAAACATGAAGAAAGAAAGAGATAGAAGGGAAGAATGGAGAACAAGTCCAGGGAATAAATAATGAAGCATCGAGAGCTGAACAAGAGACCCTTGCTTCTACTATGAATTATCCCTAAAAGAGATACAAATACAACCAGTTTCACAAACCCTACCATCATAACTCCCACCAGTATGATCCCAAAGTTGTTCCTTGGGATTCTCCTTACTGAAAAAGAAAAAACAAGCACAAAACTGAAGTAATTCAATATAGCAATTGGAGGCTACTACTGAGGAGTCAAATTATTGGAGGCTTTGTATTCCTCCATCTCAGTCCTGTATCTCTCCTTATCTCTCCTTCCTTTCTCCTGGTAAATCTGGCATTAGAGCAGCGTATGAATTGTATGAGAACATCATTCATAAATAAAATAATAAAATAATATTGCATGCTGAAAGTAGGAGCAATTTTCACATCCCTGCTCCTTTCATGGCAAGCAAGTGTATGCAGGCACCAAGCATTTCTAAGATTCTATTATGGGCTTCGGCTCATGCTCACCATGGCAATTTGACGAACACGGATAGGTATATTTTAATTTAATTCTATATATATATATATAGCCACCTAGCTGAAAGTGTTAAAATCAGACAGCAGAAAATTTAGTGACGTAAAATGCGATTTGAATCTTTACCAAACCAAATAACATCTCAGTTAACTATATATCTCCAAATGGACACCAACAGACTTGCAAGTCAGGATAAAATATCCAGGCACGATAATGACTAGAACATTTGGCATGCCAGACATTTAGTGTACCTGTCTTTCTGCTTCAGTGAGATGGTTCCATAAAAACCCAATCTTCTTACTAATTGCCCTCTCTTGCCCATAGTATGAAGGCTTTAGCCTGGCATAGTGTTCAGCAAAGAAGAAATTGTAGCCACTCCTGTTTGATTTGGGCCGAGATGGATCATGCAAGCCCAACCTTGATCTCTTTCGATTCTGAGAAGCAGGGATGGATGCAGAACTCTGGGATCCATTGAGAGGAACATGATACAACACACCTTTCAACTGGTCAGAACCCAGATTCACAGTGACTACATATCCACCATCAAACTTCAAATCAATGGTACCAGGCACCAAAGAGCCAAGCTGCTGCTCGAACGTACTAGCTGCATATAAGATAACAAAATCCACATCAAAGATAGACTAAAGCAGTTATTCATTTGTTTTATCATTTTCCGTGAGTTAAGAGACAATTGACGATACAATTTATCTAGGAAAACAATTCGTAATTCAAGGGAAAAAGTTCATAGTTTCATACACCGGGCTCATGTTCTACAACTTAGCTTCCTATCATTAACAATTGAAGTTTAGGCCATACATTAGTGTAATGTCAACATTACAGAAATAATGAAAGGCAGGAGATTTTCTTTTTACAATTTTTTATTATAATTTCTTTTTTATTAAGTTCAGGCTTCATTTTTTAGACCTCTACACATTTCCATAGGAGATGTGGTCTATAGGGCCAAGCCTCACGAGCTAACTGTTGCAGTGTGAATCTCCAAAATGTTCCCATCAAAATCATCATATAGGATTTTATTTTTTCTGCCTTCCCTCCTACTAATTCCCCACAACCACTCTTCCTTGTTTCACATCTTCCCTAATTCTACCTCAACAGGTTTGGCATTAATTTGGCATCAGAGTCCATTTTGATGCTTCCACACAACCACCACTAACATCAAAATCTAAGCCCTCTACACATCTCCAAATGCATGCCATCTGTTATCCATGTTTCTATGAATTCTACAGCGTATTTGAGCTTAAGAAGTTAAAATTTACTTGCCACAGCAGCAGCTGCAGAAACAGACAGCCATCAGCATCTGTTCGATGCTGTTAAATTTTCTGCTGCTGCAGAGCTGTTAGACATCATAATCTAAGAAGCTGCTTAGGCAGCCAAAAGATTCAGAACACAACCAAAACCACATCAGCGTTCAACAATCATTGAAGTTCGATTATATTTAAAAGATACAGAAGAAATTAGGAGTCCAAGAGGACGGTATGATGGACACCTCTTTTTAGTCCTCAGAATTATCAGCCAATGATGCGCCCAGCATTCAAAAAGGCCAAGAATACAAGAGAAGGCGTTCCCAAAACCAAAACTGATTTTGACAGACATCAATAGGAATTGGGTCCAAGGGGGGTTTTGACAGACAGCAGGAGCAGCTTGTTGGGAGAGCCTCTTACCTCTTGAAAGTAGGGGAAGTTACTTTTTGCTTGTTGTTCTGTTCTTTCCTTATTCCAGCACTAAGACTAGGATTTGGTAGTCATTTTTCGCTTTTATTCCTCTTCCATTACCCATTAAAGAGGGCTGTGCTGACTACTCTTAGTTAAACAGAAATAATACAACTCAGTTCCATCGGCCTTTAAAAAATTTTAGAATTCCATGAAACAATACTTAGAGATGGGAAAAAAAAAAGGCTGAAGATAAAAAGAAAGGAAAGCAGAATAATAGTTTTCCCTAGTTTTGAGTTGCTAGAGTCACTCTGTTATATTAAAAATATAAGAAGTAGTTAGTTACAGTTAGTTAGTTTAGTTAGTTGATTCCAGGTAGTTTAATGAACTAGCCGTTGGGAGCTAACCTATATAAAGGGGTTCCTAAATCAATTGTATGTTATGATGTTTGTTTTCAGTGAATATCCAATCTCTTCAGTATTCTCAGTACCTCTCTTTCTCTCGTCCCTCTGTTTCTCCTACTCTTCTCCCTCTCTTTCCTTTCTTTTTTCAAATATCATAACAATTGGTATCAGAGCCTTCGATTCTCGGCCTACCCACTGCGACTCCACACCGTATGCCAATAACGAGAACAATGGTAAACAACAAAGCATTAGACGAACGCTTACAAGTGATCGAAGATCAACTGGGCTCCGTCTCGACGCTACAGGAAACGGTTAATGGAGTCACCGATCAACTTCAGGTTCTGGCGCGAAGTATGGAGGACGTTCTACTGTTGGTGGCGACCCAGAATGAAAACCGCGAGCAACCCAGAATCTTGAACCGAAACCAAGAAATGCGAAATCACGATGCGGCGCGACCTCGGCAGATGCAGTTCACTCGAATGGAATTTCCGAAATTCTCTCGTCAAGACGTCGTCGCCTGGGTCTTGCGCTGTGAACGGTATTTCGAATTGGATAATACGCCCGAGGATGCGAAAGTGAAAATGGCGAGCTTACACCTTGATGAAGACGCGTTCCGATGGCATATTGCGTGCGAACGGCGATGGCGAGGGGCTCTGCCAGCTTGGGAAGATTACGTCGCAGAATTAAAGGATTGCTTCGGTCCTACATATGAGTCTCCGATGGGCGACCTTCTCCGTCTGCGACAACTGGGGACTCTGGCCGACTTTAATTCTGAGTTCGATCTTTGTTCTTCTAAATTTGACTTGGCCGAAGACTTGCTGGTTGATGCGTATCTTTCTTTGATTCGGGAAGAAATATCTGGGCCCGTTAGAATGTTCAGGCCCAGAACCATTAGAGAGGCTAAGAGCCTTGCCCGGATGCAGGAGATAACCAACGACAGAATTAGAGAAAAGAAAACAGGGGAAAGGGGAACTAGATATGTAGCCCCTGGTTCATTAGTGTCGTCCATGTCTCTTGCAACATCAACCCCATACAAGAATGCATTGCTTAATGGCAGCACCCAGAACAAAGATAAGCTTGCCATTACTGTCCAGAAAAACACAAACGGTGCCTTCAAGAACTTTAACAAGAATTCCAAGATTCTTACGGCCGAAGAAGAAGCTGAGCATAGGGCCAAGAACCTATGCTTCTACTGCCATGAGAAATTCTCAAGGGACCATAAGTGTCCTCAGCGACAGAAAACGCAGCTCCATTTCATTGAAATGGAAGAACCAATGGAGATCAGTGGTTGTGAGGAAAATGAACCAGAGGAAGCTGAAGATTCTATGCCACTCATATCCCTTCATGCAATTAAAGGGATTGACAGCACGGATGCCATGAGGATTCAAGGATTTGTGGGCAAAAGGAGTATTCAAGTTCTAATTGATAATGGAAGTACTCATGATTTCCTAGATTTTAACCTTGCTCAAAAATTAGGATGGAAGGATAGTGGTACTGATTTTTCTTTTGTTCAGGTTGCAGGAGGTAGAAGATTGAAGGTGCATGGAATTTGGCATGGTTTTAGATGGCGTATGCAGGGCATGGACTTTACATGTGATTTGAGAATCATAGAACTACAGACCTATGATATTGTTTTGGGTCTAAAGTGGCTCAAAACTATTAAGAGTGCTTTTTGGGAGTATGAGACCCTCACTATGCATTTCCGGTACAAGGGGCAGCTGTGTAAACTTCAAGCTACCCCTCCTAATTCAATGATGATAGTGCCACCTAAGAAGCTGGGTTACAAGAGAGATCAAGAGCAGCAAATGTTCTTGATTCACTTGCTGCAACCACAAGGGCAGCAATTGCAGCAGTGTCTTTCAATTCAAGAAGTAGAAGAAAGGGTCCCACAGGAAGTACAAGAGGCTCTAAATGATTTTGCTGACCTATTTGAGGAGCCAAAAGGTCTTCCCCCATTGAGAAAGGGTCATAACCACCCCATTGTTTTGCAGAAAGGAGCTGACCCTATAAGCTTAAAACCTTATAGATACCCTTCAGCTCAAAAAGATGTCATTGAAAAATTAGTTGGGGAATTGTTGCAGAATGGGGTTATACAAGACAGCTCCTCACCATTTTCAGCACCCATTGTTTTGGTTAAGAAAAAGGATGGCACATGGAGAATGTGCATTGACTATAGGGAGCTGAACAAGAAAACTATAAAAAATCAGTACCCAATTCCTCTCATTGAGGATTTACTTGATGAATTACAGGCTGCCAAGTGGTTCACTAAACTGGATCTAAGAGCTGGATACCACCAAATCAGAATGGTACCTGAAGATGTAGATAAAACTGCATTTAAAACTCATGCAGGGCATTATGAGTGGCTAGTAATGCCATTTGGATTGACTAATGCCCCTGCAACTTTTCAGGGAGCTATGAACAGTATTTTTAAACCATTTTTAAGAAAGTTTATTTTGGTTTTCTTTGATGATATACTGATTTATAGTTCTTCCTTGACAGATCATGTGGAGCACCTGATTCAAGCTTTCAAAATTCTAAGGGAACACCACTATTTTGTGAAGAAATCCAAGTGCACTTTTGCTGCCAAGAATGTCGAGTACTTGGGACACATTATAAGCAATGGAAGAGTTTCTACTGACCCTAAAAAAATTCAAGCAGTTGCTGATTGGCCTATTCCTCAGTCTCTTAAGCACCTAAGGGCTTTCCTAGGCTTGGCTGGCTATTATAGGCGATTTATTAAAGGGTATGGAGGGTTGGCTAAGCCCCTAACTCAACTTCTCAAGAAAAATGGGTTTAAGTGGGATGATTCTGCCACTACAGCTTTCAGCAAGCTGAAGAATGCCCTAGTTACAGCACCTGTTCTTGCTCTACCAGATTTTTCTAAGCAATTTATTGTGGAAACCGATGCATGTGGCTTGGGTATAGGCGCTGTTCTTATGCAACAAGGCCAACCGATAGCTTTTTTCAGCAAAGCTTTGGCTCCCAAGCATCTGAATCTTTCTATCTATGAGAAGGAATTGCTGGCGGTGGTGCAAGCAGTGGAACATTGGCACCAATATCTAGAAAGAACTAGATTTGTAATCAGAACAGACCAGCAAAGCCTTAAATATTTGCTTGGACAGAAGCTAAAGACCCCTTTTCAAATGTATTGGATAGCTAAATTGATGGGGTATGATTATGAGATTCAGTATAAGAAGGGAAATGATAATTCAGTAGCTGATGCCTTGTCAAGACTACCTAGTTCACAGCTGTTACAGATGTCCCTTGACACTACTTCTCCAGAATTAATGAATCAGATTCAGGAAAGTTGGAAGAATGATGCTGATTTGGCTGCCATTATTTCTGAAATTGAAAGGAAGGGGTCTGCTCTTGGAAAATACACGTGGGATGGCACTTACTTAAGGAGGAAAGACAAACTTCCAGTGGGAAATGATGCTTCATTAAGGCAGAAATATTGGAGTGGCTTCATGCTAGTCCACAAGGGGGTCATTCAGGAATTCAAGCCACCTATCAACGAGTTAAGGGACTGTTTTGGTGGAAACATCTGCATAGGGATGTGCAGGACTTTGTTAAGGGTTGTGATACTTGTGCTCGCTGTAAATATGAGACTACTGCATCTCCAGGTTTATTGCAGCCCCTACCTGTCCCTAGCAAGGTTTGGGAAAGTGTTTCAATGGATTTCATTGAGGGTCTACCCAAATCTGGAAATAAGGAAGTTATTTGGGTTATAGTGGACAGAATGACTAAATATGCCCATTTTATTCCCCTCTCTCATCCCTATACAGCATCTACTCTTGCTCAATGTTTCCTAGACCAAGTGTATAAGTTACATGGAGCCCCGGTTGAAATCATAAGTGATAGGGATCCAATCTTCATCAGCAACTTTTGGAAAGAATTCCTTAAGGTCCTAAAGGTGGAACAAAAGCTTGCATCGGCTTACCATCCTCAAAGTGATGGTCAAACAGAGGTCTTAAACCGATGCTTAGAGGCCTACTTACGTTGTATGTGTTGGGAAAGCCCTAAGGAGTGGAGTTCTTGGGTGTCTCTAGCAGAATGGTGGTACAACACTAATTTTCACACTTCTACTAAAATTACACCTCATGAGTTGTTGTATGGGCAGAAACCTCCAATATATGTTCCCTACATCCCTAGATCTGCTGTGGTTGAAGCTATTGACAGAAGTTTTGAAGCTAGGGAAAGAATGGTAGCTGTCCTAAAGCATCATCTACACAAGGCTGCTAATACTATGAAGCAAAGGGCAGATTTAAAGCGTTCAGATAGGGAGTTTCAAGAAGGCCAATGGGTTTTCCTTAAATTGCAACCTTATAGGCAGATTTCAGCTGCAACTAGAAGCTCTCAAAAGCTGGCTCCTAGATTCTTTGGTCCCTACAGAATTCTAAAGAAGGTTGGTGCTGTTGCTTACCGTCTGGAATTACCCTCTGAATCCAGAATTCATCCTACATTCCATGTCTCAATGCTTAAACTCTGTCCAGACCCAAGTGTTAAGCAGAGACATCCACCTATTGACTGGCCAGCAGTCCCTACCACTCTATATCCAGAAAAAATATTAAACCAGAGGGTTGGCAGAAAGAAAAGAAGGATTATTACAGAGGTTCTGGTTCAATGGAAGGGACTTCCTGATGAAGAGGCGACTTGGGTATCATTATTCAGTTTACAGAACCAATTTCCAGATTTTCAGATTATTGATCCTTGAGGGCAAGGATCTTCTGAGGGGGGGGCATTGTTATATTAAAAATATAAGAAGTAGTTAGTTACAGTTAGTTAGTTTAGTTAGTTGATTCCAGGTAGTTTAATGAACTAGCCGTTGGGAGCTAACCTATATAAAGGGGTTCCTAAATCAATTGTATGTTATGATGTTTGTTTTCAGTGAATATCCAATCTCTTCAGTATTCTCAGTACCTCTCTTTCTCTCGTCCCTCTGTTTCTCCTACTCTTCTCCCTCTCTTTCCTTTCTTTTTTCAAATATCATAACACACTCCCTAATGTAATCTGAATAATACTTGGCCAGTGTGGAATTTTACACGTCTTTATTAAATGGGAGGATGAAAACCCACATTATCACAGCCAATGTGAATTTTACACGTCTTTATTAAATGGGAAGATGAAAACCCACATTATCGCAGCCCACTCTTATTTACCTTAATATAAACCAAGCCCACTTTCTCATTGGGTCCATTACACACAAAACCAGATTGAAATATTCCTTTAACCTCCTACTTAGCTCCCCAGTTCATATCTATCATACTGTTTTCTTTTGCCTCACTACCCTCCTCACTCAATCCATGGAGCATGTAATAGTAATTAGGCTTAGAGATGCCTAACTTGAGACGCCTTAACACTACTATCACGAAGCTACCTGCCCCCCTTCCTCCTTCCCCTCAAGTCATTTTTTTTTTCATGGGAAAAAAATCTTCTCCAGTCTTGGTCCAACAGATACGGTTCCATCAATTCTAGCCCCAACAAATTTCATCTTGCCTTCAAGGTGAACATAGAGAGCTACACACTAGCTTTAAAGATTTCCCATGCTTCGAATTTTGGGTGATCCCCTTCCTTCGGTTAGATCCTCACACTGTCATGTACTTGAAGCTCCATTTCTTCTGTAGACTATCATTTATGTTGACTAATGTTGAATTAGAAGATAGTAGTCGATAATAACAAGCTGTTGGTTGAGATAGTAAGCGGTCTCACCCCCGTAAGGAGAAGAACACAAGTTCGAATCCCCGGAAAAGCGCTTGTTGTGAGGGCTTTAGCCTTAACACTCCCGACCCAACAGAGATTAGTCTCAAACCCAAAATGACTTGAAAATACTGAGTTATATCAAAAAATGAAGATAGTAGTCGATCGTCTTTATGTAAATATTGTTAGATGGTAGTTGAGTGCATTGATTCTAACAGGTCACGGAGCCTCATATCTTCATTCTTTAGTAACATGAAATATAAAGAAAACTACTGCCACAACAGATAGAGTTACAGCTATGGATAACAAGTAAAAAAATATAGAAAACTAAGGAAAACAGTCACAGCTTATACTTTCAAGAGGTAGGACACTCTCCACTAGAAAAACTTCTTTTCTTAAGCCTTCTCTCTCCTTTCTACACTTGTTTCCAGTACAACCCTGAATCCCATTTTCCTCTCTAGTTTTCTCTCCCCTCAAGCCACACAACCCATATGGGTCTATTCTCATCAAAACCACCAGCAGTTATATTACTACAACCTAGGAGTATGTGTCATCTAATTTACGTATGATCTTATATTATTGAGTAAAAACATCAAACTACATGTATTCCTAAGAATTCCACAAATCCCTAGACATAGTGAGCATACAACATTCACTCAAACTAGACATAGTTTCAACAGCTACGGTTTCAATTTTTAAAATTATCTTAGGAGAACTATAATCATTTAAATTGCCTTGTCTCCAACTGGGAGAGAGCATTGTTGATCGAAAACATCAGTATTTCCCTCAATTGTTATCTTCTTGCATTTATTTTTTGCTGTTGCATTCATATTTTGAGCAGAGCTCTGTTAAATCATATCATTGCTTCGATATCATTGGTAGGAATTAAGAATAAATATAGAAATTATAAAATTATAACAATTGGTTTAATTTCGACTTTAATTATACTTTTAGTCATCATCCTCTTTATTTCTTTTTTGTTCATTTTGTCATATGGCACATTTCTCCTAAGCTCTCCATGAACCCGCATTAATTAGGGTTAGTTCAGCATTCATATTGACTACTGTCGAAATTTTGTGTAAATTTTTCCTCTAAACTTAGTAGATGGCAGGGGTGCTACTTTTATGAAAAAACAAAAAGAGATTTCAAAACTATCAAGTAAATATGTCAAAGACTATATAAAACTCATTTTTCTGCATGTTGAAATAGGATGATTATCATGGCCTAATTAAAACAAAATATTTAAACTAATCATAACACAAAGAAATGTTAACCAGTGTTAAAATGTAAACAATCTTCAGTTGAAAATGTTTTGGGGATCGATTTGAGGGGCTTTCCAGTAAAAGGACCAAAATGAAAGGAGTAATCTTCTAAGGACAAAGTTAATAATTAATCTAATAAATTTAATACAATAGTGCCCAAACAAACAAAGATATAGGCCCAGCACCAAAGGCAGAAGAAACAAAATCTACTATTTATACTTGATGCTAGAGATTTCATCTCTGCGTGACTGGACATAGATCCAATTTTAAAATTTTTTGGATTGCATAGAATATATAACTACTGGCAAATCAATAACACATCAACGCAGTAAACCTATCACACTTATGGTAGGTCGATAACACTGACCTGGTAAATCACTCAAAGCAGCCCCTTCCTTTGAGGTCAATATGCTCCTGCTACCAGAATCTGATGGTATGAAACAATCAATCTGTCAATGGAGTAAAATCTGATAAATCATAATTAGAGAAGAGAAATAACAAACGTTGTTTCTTACCAGGTTTTGAAAAAGAAGGAACTTGCTTCCGGAAATAATAAACCTGCTCAAAGTCATAAAGCAATGATTGATAGTATTTACGCAATGCAAATGATGCGCTTGTTACAGTGTTCGGGAATTTGAAGATTGTAACCACTTCCTTCCATTTATGATCTCCAATTACCTGTTAGTACAAGAACATGCCCAAAAGGAGAATCAAAATAATCTATTCAACAAAATATTTAAGACAACTGAGCAGAGTCACATTTAAGTTACAAACTTAAGAATCTCTAAAACAAGCATCTTATCAACTGGAATGAAAAATGTCCTTTTTCACTTATCTTTGTAACTAACTCAAGTTGACCAATATCTTATCAGAAAAGGAACATACAATTTATAATATATGAGAAAAGAATATTTGGATTTTCTTGTAACATTTCTTGAAGAATAAATTTTTTATGCCTAAGAAAAATCAATAGATACCTTTTCAAGCCCACCACGAGAAGTGACTTCAATAAAAAGGCGGTATAGATCTAGTTGCTTTCCTCCTATAGTAGGAACTCTACGCAAACATAAAGGGAAAAAGAATGTCAGCTTTGTTAACCTATTGTATGAGCAACTTGCTATTCATGCCACGCTTTCAGACATGACTTAACACAAAGATAAAGAAGAGAAAAGCACAGGCTGCAACTTATTAAGCTGTGTAGAGCCAATCAGAAGGAAGCATCAACTTACTTGAGCATAAGCCCAAATTGATCAAAGAAAGGTAAAACCTCAACTTGATTCAATTGTATAAAGTTGCATATTAAGAGTTTCTTTCCCACCTTTAGAAGGTCCAATTGCAAGATAAGTTTCACTCACCTAACCATTTGCTTCACTAAAAAAAATTAGAATATCATGCTTAAATTCATCGCAAAGTCATGAGTTCCCAGTGATGGTAACATTTGTTTCCAAAAGATATCCTCTGAGAAATTGAGAAGTTATATTTGTGATCGTTATTGTACAAACGTAGTAGAAGAGAAAGATATTGGCACATCATCATCCCACCAATGGTGTAAAAAGCATGAATAATCAGGCTTTCGTTATCATTCTAGCAGTCTGAATTGACTTTTCCAGATTCCCAACTATTTGGATGGAGTTTGAGATAAAAAACATGGGTTTGAAATAAATAAGAGAGCTAGTGTCACAGAAGCGAATTCCTGGGATTCCAAAAAATGCACCAAGGATTACGTTAAAATCAAGCAAAAAGAAGTCCACGACCAAATCAAGGATAAACACAAAGAAAGAACGGAACAGAAACGAATAATCCAAAACTAATAATCAAGAAAATCAGCAACCAAGAAGGTCCTTAGCCAATAAAACCCCATGATTACAAATTATACTGCACAGAAATCCACTCAAGGGCGAAAAGTGAAAGAAAAATTGTTGCCCCGCATCAATGGGCATTCAATGACTGCAATAACTCCAACGAACGCCACAAATGATCAGTGAAAAGCATAATTAACACACTAGAAATCCCACTCACTTTAAGCTGGCGCCCAAGGATTTGTGGAAGTCCTGAAGGTTTTTCCAGAAAAGGTCCGAACTGTTAGCGAGGTCCTCATAGAGAGCGTTTGCGGGCGGGTAAGACTTCGTGCTTCTGATTGAGGACTGTCCATCTGATTCCGCAACATTCGCAGTGTGATACCGAAGGGACGAATCGACCACACTGGCAGTCAGAGACTCACGCTGATGCTTAGGATTCGACATTTTTTTTTTTTTTTGGTTGAACGGGAAAAATATAAAAAGATACTTCATATGCCTCTCCGACACTATACCACCGCCGGGACATAGAGGCGTATTATTATTATTAATATGAAATATGAAATGCATATGTAACGCTTTTCATCCTCTTTATTTTTTTATGTTTTTTTTTTTTTTAACTTTATCTATGGTTCATTCTATCAGTATCACCTGCTGGTCAAAAAAAAAATTCTATCAGTATCACCATTATACACTTGTTATTCATGCCCTATTTTATGGTAACCTAAATGTCTTCATCTTTTAGGAAGATTTCAAGGATGTTTAGGATTTCGGATTGGATTTCTTTTACAAAAACTAAATATATATTAAGAAAACCTTTTGAGGTGATGTGTCATGTCCCTATTTATTATATTTTACTATTTTTATTTCCTTTTAATATTTTTAATATACACAGCATACTTACTTCTATATTATTTTTTGTTGTTATTTTATTTTATTTTATTTTGTTATATGTTATAGGGAAAACTAAAATAAAATGCAAGTCTTTATATTTATACCTCATTTTAAATTAGGTCCTTAAAGTTAGTTCCTTTTTAATTAGATTCTCATGGTTCCTGCGGTTTCATCCGTTCTTTTTTTTTTTTTTGGATAAAACAGTAAGCTTCGTTGAAACAACAAGACAAAAATATTACTCATCTGGTCTTAAATATAAAACATATTTTATAATATAAATTACATCACAAACTGAGTCTTATATTTAGAATCGAAGGTAGTACAGTCGTTCATCCAAAATTAAGATGACTATGTTTTTTTTCGCCCAATAGTTGTGTTTTTGTTTTTTTTTTCTTTTCTAATTTTTATTTGTCGCTCTTGACTTTTCACATTTCCTAAGTTGATATTGGTTTCTTTTTTTTTTCCCTTCAAAATTTTGGTTTCTAAATATCGTTTATCCTCTTCTAAAGTTTAATCAACTCCTTTTCAGTATTTTCACATTTCCTATGTTTTTATCCTTGCCATTGCCAATTTTGCTGCTTCTCCATCATAGTATGTCACAATCATTGCCTCTCATCCTCTCAATTCAAGGCTAGTTTGAAATGATGACTTGAGCTTTTAAAAGCAGTTTGTAATCATGATTTGCGATGTACAAAACAAATACTACCTCCAGTCCTTAATATAAAACCCTGTTTAATTTTTATTTTAGTCCTAAATGTAAGACCCTAATCCACTTTATCTCTCGTATTTATACATTTTTTTCCAAAGTAGCCCTTCTAACAATAATAGTTCTAGTCAATACACTTGATTAGTAAGGATATTTTAGGAAAAATAACACTTATTTAGGACAAATAACTAACTCAACTTACTTTCTTAATCTCCTCAAATTAGTCAACTGGATCTTATAATTAGGACCGGAGGTAGTATATGAGAAACATTTTGTCTCAATTTACATAGATGTAATTATGATAAGTAGCTCCAAATAAGTACTTCATTAAATTTGACTCGTCCATTAAGACGTCTAATAGAAAGCAATGGGTTGTTTGAAACAGTGACATTCTTTGCCAGTATCTTTTAGAATTGGACCACTGTGAGCATCACCACCATTGATCGGCATATTTTCTCTTTGATCCGTCGATCAATTCACCTCATCATATTCTTCAACAATGTTTAACGCCAACCTAAAATTTTTTAAGCTAAAGGATGATAGATAAAACAGTTGGAACAATTATTGTATAAAGAAAAAGAAAGTAACTTTAAAGATTTGATTCAAAATGAGGAAAAAGTATAAGCACTTGCATATTAGTTTTTCCTACGTTATAAATAAGCAATAAAATGTTCTTCTGTAAGAGGAAAAACAATTATTCATTTGTCGTTTAGTATGCTTAAGCATGTACGTTATTGGGAAAAAGACAAAAAAATACCTTTGATATATAAAATTCCAAATCAGTGTTAGTGAAAAGCAAAATCTCACATCAGGATAGGGGTACTGATTTGACATTTTCAAATGTTGACAAAAGACAAGCTTGCCCTTGATAAATTAACAAAAAGAAAAGATAATGTAGAAAATAAGTTAGTGTAGTCCATTTATATAAACGTGTTGTCAGTTAATTTGAAAGCATTGTCAACACACCTAACAATGAGACAATATCTGATTTGCCTAAGTTTCTCAATTGGGTTGGCCTGTAATAAATTTTGTTGATTACTTATTATCAATATATATAAAATTGTTGTTAATATATTTGGAAGAGTTGTTAGCGGCCTTAACCAGTTAGCAACATGCTTAGTTGTTGTTAATCTATATAAAAGTGTTGTTAATCTATTTGAAAAAGTTGACAACACGTCTAACAAAATTGTAATGAATTTTTCTGATTAGTTATTGTTAATACATATAAAAGTGTTGTTGATCCATTTGAAAGAGTTGTTAATGCACCTAACAAAGTTGTAATGCATTTTCTTGATTATTTGTTTTTAATACATATAAGAGTGTTGCAAATCTATTTAAAAAAATCATCAACTCGCCTAACAAAGTTGTTAATATATTTATGTGATAGCACTTAGCGTGCCCTGCTATAAATTTTTCACATTATTTATAATGAATACATATGCAAGTGTTATTAACCAATAAATATTATATATAATTCAAATGGCGTCTTTCATATACAAATAACCACCAAATGTTACACAGTTACCAAAAAGTTTGATGAAGTAGTGAACTCCTAATTCATACACTGTCATCACATAAATCCAACTAGCAATAACATTGCTCACTATTTGGACAAGTGCTACCGCTTTATTGTCTCTCTTTTTTTCTTGTTCAAACAGTTTCAAAGCTTCAGTCTTTTTTTTTTTTTGTCACAAAAAATGAGTCAAAGTCTCCATCAATCAAACTACACCATCTTCAACAAGGCATTCATATTTGTGCACTCACTTTCTTCTATCTATATTATATATATGTATTTCTTCATCATCCTAATGATTCATTAGGGCACAACTCAGGCCAACCTAGAAACAATAACGACCAGTTAATCTTTATAGAGATTAGGCGCTCCTTCCCATTTCTTAATATTTGGATGATTATTCGTATTTCCACAACTTGCATTTTGAGATAGATTCCAGTTCTAGGATGAACAACTAAAGGGATATTTTTAGTTCGTTAATTTTATCGGATGACAGAGATGATAAGAAGCAACCGAAGAAGAAGAAAGCCATGGATTTTGACTGAAACGATGCCATGTTTGAGAGTAACCATAAGTAGCAAGCTCAAGCTATGATTGACTATTATATGCAGCTTCAAGACCCTTACATCGATATGAATGAGATCCAACATTTGGGAGCCAAAAGAGCTCATCATCGTTCTACTTCTGCCTTCATTTTCGATAATATGGGCTTTGAAGTTCCGATGCTAATGAGGTCTAGATCGTCTTCTTCAGATCTGCACCATTACCGGCTATGGGTGAAGGAACGACAAAAGGAAGGTGAGAAAAGGACAGAGAAAGAGTGAGGAGGGGAGAGAGTTAATTTGGTGGGTATAAAGCTGATGGTGAGGTTGTTGTGGGGAAGGGAGAGAGAAAGAGTGAGGAGGGGAGAGAGAAATCTGCAAAAGAACTGGAAGGAAAAGGATTAATTAGAGGGCACAGTGTCTTTCTTTTTGTTAATTTATTAAGGGCAAGCTTGTCTTTTGTCAACATCTGAAAATGCCAAATCAGTACCGAGGTACTGATGTGAGATTTTGCTTTTCACGAACACTGATTTGGAATTTTATATATTTGAGGGTATTTTTTGTCTTTTTCCCTACAATATTCACCACAAAAATTTTTGCACTTATATTAATGGAAAAACTCACTGTATATTTATAAATGGATCATATTTAATCACTTTAAAATTAACGTCAAAATAAAATGTCTTTTAAGTTTGCAAAAGTACGCAACCAAATTTGATATTAAGTGATTTCAATTACAATAATTTGTCTGAGATATCTATATTGAAAATACTCATGGATCCTCCTTTAATAGATAAGTCCAAACTCCATTACAAGGGGTACGTATAGCAAATAAGTAAAAGCATGACTTTGCGAGGGTAATTTGCCCTTTAATGAAACAAGTACAATCTCTAAACTCCCTCATTCGTGACCCGATATATATATATATATATATTCTAAAAGCAGGACCCGGCATCAGGTCAAAGAGGTTGGGGGTTATGGTTCAAACGGGAATTATTCCATTGAAGCGAGGACATAATAATTAAATAAAATAAAATAAAATTAATTTTTTAATCTTTATAGTTTTTACACGTTTATAACTCAGTTCTTTTACTTTAACTTGATGCAACTCAATCCTTATAGTTTTGATTCAAGTGTAACTCAATTCCTGAAATTTAACTTGTTGCAATTCGATTACCATAATTTTATTCATTTTATAATTTAGTTCTTGTGTTTTTTGAAAAATAAAATTATATATCTAATAAAAGGAAGGACTAAATTATAAAAAGGTTAAAAGTATAAGGACCGAGTTGTAGCGAGTCAAATTTTAGGGACTGAGTTACAATCGAGTCAAAACTATAGGGAATGAGTTGCATCTAGTCAAAGTATGAGTTGAGTTACAAACGAGTAAAAACTATCAGGAGCAAAAGATTAATTTTTCTAATAAAATAATAAATTTATGTAAACAAATGAAACCAAGGGTCTTCTTAAATGTTTTTTAAAAATAAAGTTGTAATTTTAAATTCTGTATCTAATATATAACATGTGCGTGAGTTATGGAAAAAAAAAGTTTTATATAAAAACAATAAATATAAACAGAAAGATTAAATTTTCAATTACCTAATAATAATATATATAAATTATATTTTACGAAGTGAGAATTAATTTTCCAACAATATTCCAATAATGTGTATTTTTTGTCGAGTTCTTACTCAATTATCATTAAAAGAAAAAATATTAAAAAAATATATTCACATTGGACAAGGGGCAAGTCACACCTGGAAACAAGAAACGAAGGGACCCTTAGTTCTTTCATCCCATGGGTAGTAATACAGTGCACTCTTTTATTCATTGGTCAGTAGATAGTGAAGTGCCTCTGCTTTCTCAAAATATCTTCCATCTTTTACTTTCATCTTTGGCCTTCACTTTACACATTCTTCTCTTTCTTCTTTCTCTCATTTTTTGTCAAGTTCTTACTCAATTATTATTAAAAGAAAAAATATTAAAAAAATATATTCACATTGGACGAGGGGCAAGTTACACCTGGAAACAAGAAACGAAGGGACCCTTATTTCTTTTATCCCATGGGTAGTAATACAGTGCGCTCTTTTATTCATTGGTCAGTAGATAATGAAGTGCCTCTCCTTTCTCAAAATATCTTCCATCTTCTACTTCCATCTTTGGCCTTCACTTTACATATTCTTTTCTTTCTTCTTTCTCTCATGTCACAATTTCACTTCTTCTTCTTCATCTGAGTTTCCTACAATACACTATTACGATATTTTCATCATTTAATTCAAAACTTCTTATGATTTCAGTATGTATTTTAAATTTGCATATTTCATCCTTTTTTTAACTGTTACTTCTATGTTCAAAACATCAACTTAGTTCACAAGTTAACAATGGCTACTAGCTAAAAACAATCCAAAATGGTTGAATGTTCTAAACAGTTGAATCCACTAAAATAGCCCGATAGACCTCCAATTGACAGTTTGAACTGTCAGACTATCTGATCCGATTCGAGTCTTCAACCATCGCCTAATATAAACAATGTAGGGAAGTCAATTTTGCATTGTAAAGAAAAAACTCTCAATCTTAGTTTTGGTGATGCACTCTTCCTCTTTGCAAACTATACCAGTGTAAAAATTGTTTTTTAAATTGATTAGAAATCATTTTTAGAGTGATTTAGAATCAGTTTAGATAAGACTAATCTAAAATGTATGACATTTTCTGTATCGGTTCCAAATGGTTGTCAGTTGATAATAACAACTAAGAGAAGATTCATTTATTAAGTTATAGCAAAGAACCAAAGTCAGATACATAAAATATCTGTGATAAAAATCGCGTCAACCAGAAGTTAATAATCCTCTATATGCTTATCATGATAGATAACCCAAGTCATACACTCGAGTTATATTTTCTATGAGTCTATCTTGAAAAGTAACTTGTATTAACTTACTTCAATTTTTATTAAGGAGAATTATAGTGAAGTCTCAATAAAAAAGAATAATTACTAATAAGTCCTAATAACAAATGAATAGTTGTCATTTACTACTTTAAAACTTTTCATTGCAAGCTACTTTATTTTTACTAGAACTTTTTAGTAATTACGTTTCTTATTTGAGACCTCATAGCAATTCTCTCTTTTTATTTTACATTAGTACAAAAATAAAATTATAGATAGATCAAAAATAGCTTTCTAGAGTATATTTTGAACTGGTCTTGATAAGAGAAGTTTAGAATGTCAAGAACTTTCTAGACTACATGAACAAATGATCTAAAAAAAAATTTTTAATAGTAAGACCAGTCTTAAAACCAAAATAAAAAATATTTAGATTTGAGAATTTTGAAGAAGCTAATAACAAATCTAGATCTTATAGTAGTTTAGACAATAAGAATATATTCATTAGCTTTAGAGTTGAAAATTAATCACTAAACAAACAAAGAGATAAAAAAAAATGATACACAATCTAGGAAGCAAATTTGGTTGGCAACAAAGATGAACATGAATATGGGTGAAGATGAGCAAGGATTTGGGTGACAATGTGATGAGAGCTTGAGACAACACAAATCTAGATGTGACGAGCACAAATCTGGATGCGATGAGTAAGAATCTTGACATTGTGATTATGGATTTGAATGTGATGAGCATATATCTAAATTAGAAGCCCAACCCGCTAACCCACTATTAGGAGGCAGGTTAGGGTTGGCGCTTTAGTAACCTACTAAGGTATTTGCTACTCCAACCTGTACTATATAGCCTACCAAATTTTTTTGATTATCTCATTTCATGTTCTCCTACTTGTATATGTATGGCCGAGTCCTAGGAATGACATCTATGTAGTTGTGATTGAGTTTTCCATTTAGATGTCATTATGGATTGAACAACTTATGATTGGATTGGGTTTTATAGTTCAAGTACCTTAATGTGTGTGTGTGTCTTATTGCTCTGATTCATTGAATGTGTTGCTTAGCATGTTTGTGTGAAATGATATGACTAATTATAATTGGCTTTCAGTGTCTCACTTGAGCATCTAATTAAAAAGAACAAGTTATAATAAACCAATTTTAATCGTACATTAATAACTTTCATAATTAGTTGAATTAAGATAGCCACTTAAGCATTCTTAAGAAATCCACACCATATATTCCTCACTTAATCTCATTCACCTCTCCATTATTACTAAGAAAAATACTAAAAGTAAAGCAGATTGGATCATTTAATTATATTTGCATAGTAGGTAGTTAAAGGTAACCCTAAATTCATTTCCCTTATCATATTGTATTTGCATATTTATTTAACATAGAAATCAAATGAAAATGCTCTATGTAGAGAACACGATCTTGATCACACTACTATGCTACATTCTTGGCATTCAGTTATTTTTCTTTTATTTTCACCCCTAAGTAATTAAGACAGGTTTCATCAAACTCTCTCTTTCAAGAATGAATATTGATAAACACTAAAATACATAGAGTATAAGAATTAGAGCTTTGAATGCATATTTAATGAATTAGAGTTTTCACACTTAATCATATGTTGTTGTTGCTCTATCTTGAATATTCTTTTATTTATAGCTGAAAGTAGTTGATTATTTGTTAGACTCATTAATCATCTCATTAGAACTAAAGTAAATGAACATTGTGAGCACTAATTACATCTGAGAAAAAATAGCTCTACATGCAATGTATTCTTTAAGCTTCAATTTGTCGCCTTAACATCTCCAAAGTGTGGTTATATTTGTTCTCATGTGTTATATGAAAATTTGACATGTTTAAGAACAGTTTGAAACAACTTTTCATAAGATTGGATGACATCTGAAAATTTTAGAATGTCTTTCTTATTAGATCCTATGTTTATAAAATTAGACAAAAGTTTGCTTTGCTTGAAAAAAATTAATATTAACAATGTCTAAATATGATTTTACAAGTGATTCTTTGTATTCTCTATGCTATTCTTGTCACCTTGACATTAGTGATACTTAATGTTAACAATGTTCTAAGTAGTACTCTTGGAAGGATACATTGACGCTAATTAGCTTAGAGACTTATACAAGTACATTAAACTTTAAGATATGAATTCTTGCTAAATAATAGACTAATCTCCTAGAGAAGTAAGAAACAAACAAATGTCTTAGTCTTCCATGAAACTAAAATATGTAGTGTTCTACCTCCATTCAAGAAGTTGCATGGATCAAGAGATTCTTAGAACTATTAGGAACAAAAGGTGAAAAGAAGGTCCACTCCTGATACAACGTGATGGCCAATTAGCAATAGCTTATATTAAGGATCTCAAGTATCACAATAGGACTAAGTATATAGACCTAAAATATCGTTTTGCAAAAGACATATTTCTTAAAAGTAAGTAATATTCAATATATTTTCAATCATTAGATGTTAGTAGATCTCCTTATAATGTCCAGAGCCAAAGATCTATTTGTAAAACAGATAATGGCTTTGGGCAACCATACAATATAATGTATTAAACTCTTTTAATTTTAATAATAAAATTTATTGATTTTCTTTTCAGTTATTTTGTATGAATATATATATATATATGTATATTTGTGCGTGCGCTTGCATATGTACAAGGTGTACAATGTTGAGGTTAACTCTCTCACATAAGTAACTACCTTCAAGTTCTCATATATGGTTAACATAAAAGATAGGACATTGTGTGATTACCACTAACATAATTAGGGTGGTAGAATGGTTGAGAACAATTGTCATATGAGTCTCAACTTAATGAGTTTGAGATGATATTTATATATAGAATGGATCATATCATGCATACACATATTCCATGATACTTATAGCTATGAAAAAAAAAACTCCTCTTTATGAGATATCATGAAAATTGTTATTTGAGGAGTTTTACTTTAGATACCGTGTGTATTTATAACTTAAGTTTGTACAGTGTTAGTAAATCAAAATAAAAAATGCATTTATAAGTTCAAACAAATACCATATTATGCAATTCTTATTGTATGTGCTTATATAAACCATAAAAAAGATGTGAATAAAAGGTTCTTGTTCTATTATATTAAGTCATAGAAAGGAAAAACATGTATTGATGCCTTTAAAATTTAGACCATATCATCAAGGTAGATTTGGTGATAACTACCTTAGCTTGTATCAAATGATTATGAATGATTCAAACTAATTAGTCAAATGCTAGGAAAGTAATCATGCTAGACCTAATTAATAACCTATTAGGAAAAAGGTTTTTCTTAAAGTACACATCTATACTAATATTTGTCAAGTTTCCCTTATAATTCATTTGGATAACTCAAAGTATGAATACTGTGTATATAAGAAGACAATTTAAGTTAATAAAGAAATTAACTTAAGAGGAATTAGACATGTCATGAGTAACATGTATGGATGAATCTTGGGTATTTGAGGTAATATGCAAGTGAGTTGCTGCTACATAGAGTGTGTCTTTATATGTTAATCATGTATAAGGGACTTCTAGTACATAAGTATCCAAAATGAAGATGTCATGCCATGGTCATGACAGAGCACCAGATATGATGTAACATCATAAATTTTGAATCAAAGGATATAGTGAACATAAGTGATAATTTTTGTGATAGAAGGTAGGTGGTTCTTTATGATTGATTAAGTCTTGGAAGCATTAAGGATGGTTTTAGTTGTTTTGGAGGTTTTTTCTTTCTATGTTGTTTGTAATGGTTAAATGTGTTGTTCACTATTGTAAATGTCATAAACTATTGTCAACTATTTTTATGTTATCAACAACAATGAAGCGTACTATTAATCATAATGAACATCACAAAGTGGAAGCTTTCCCTCTTTGTGGTGTTCATTGCGATAAAGCATGATATTTATTATAATGAACATCATAGATCTTGGATGTATCCCCTTTTATAGGTTGTTCACCATGATAAACATTGCAAATCTAATAAATATAGCCAGACTCAAAAAAATAAAAGAGAAGGAGAAGAATAACACAAGAACTCTATTAGGTTTAGAAATTATGGACCTTGGGGAGTATTTTCAAGCTTCCAAACTTTTAGGTTAGTGTTTCAAACCTGATTCTATATTTTTCTCTTATATTCTTAGGATTTTAAAGATATAGAAATTAGGGTTCATGGGAATGTCAAAATATTTAAGGTATTGAATGAGTATTTTGAGTTTAAATAGACTATTGGAACTATCTTAGATGTTTAAACAGTTTAGTTTTGTTGGATTTTAAGTTTTGTGAAGTTTTGAGCTAGGGTTTGATGTTAAATTGAGGGTTTTGTTGGAAAATTGACATTAAAACCATTCAAGTTGTGATTTAATGGCTAGGTTATGTTTATATGAGTTAAAATTGAAGTTTAATCAATTTAGTTTGTTAAATTAAGCTTGAGTTTCACAGAGATATATATATATATATATATATATAGGGTTGGAATCCTAAGTTTTGTTAATAAATAGTCTAGATAAATTGTTTTAGCTATTGGAAATGAAACTTACTAGTGAATTTCATTAGCCAATTAAATTGTGTATCGATTTTTTTGGCCATACTACTTGCATAGATTATCTTGTGTTTGTGGCTTGAGTAAGGAGCAAAAAGTTATAATAATTCTTATTAGCTTTTAGCGAAATGTAACCACTTTTCACCTATTATAAATGTTAGTGTGATATTTGTGAGTAATTTTGAAAGATGGATTTTGAATGAAAATTTCTATATAGATATGCTATGAGTTATTTGATGGAATTTTATCTTACCATTTTGTAAAACACATTGATCTATGTTATGAATAGTGATGGTGATGGTAATGGTGATAATTGGGATAGATAATATAGAGGTTATTTCTTCTACCATGTGGTAAATGCTACCATATAAAGCTTGTTGGCTAGCCTATTCGTATTTTTTAGGCTTGATTGTTATTTCATGTCATTTCAGTACTTTTTGTAACATCCAAATTTTTGGGCCTAGAAGTACTAGAAATAGCCTGGATTGAATAGGTTACTAGACCCTTTTTGAGCAAAAGTTCTAAAGATGAGAAAAGAAGTCAAAGCAGTTTTAGGGACTAAACTGCAAAGTAAAAGTTTTCAGGGGCTCAAGTATAATCAAGTTAGAGGCTCTAGTAAAGTCTCAAAGGCCCAGAGAGAGAAAAGAGGCTAGATACAGGTCAAAGGTTAAGTTAGAAACCTCAAAGGGAGGATTGTATGAAGTTAAGTCCAAGCAGGGACTAAACCGAAAATTCAGAAAGTTATGACCAACAGGGGTAAAAATGGAAGAGTATATAGAGAATTTCAAGAAAATCCCAAAAAATGGGAAATAATATTCTAAGGCTCTTTTGTGAAGAGAAAAGACGAAAATACCCCTGAGGCAGCTTTAATGGAATTTATGAGGTTATTACCGGTAAAAAGTATATCATTTGAGGTAATTATTTAAAATAGCAAAAGACCTCAAAAATGTATACAAAAATGATGTTAAATGGTTGAAATGTTGTACTAATTTATAAAATTAGTCCCGCAACCAAAAGGCCAATGGAGTGGCTTTAATAAATTAAAAAGCCGGTTATGCCGATAAAAGGGCATTTTAGTAAATGATTTTTTATGCAAAGCTTAAAGGAAGTGTTATGACCTAAGAAAATTCATAGATATTTTATAGAATTAAAAGGAATTTATGGAGTAGACAGAAAGGCCATAAAGGAAGGCCATAAAGGAAGCTGGAGAAACGTGGGCCATAAAGGAAGGCCATAAAGGAATTAAGTTTGATCCAACGGCTAGGATCTAATCTCCCATCTCCTCCACCACTTTCATGACACTTGGCATCTTCTAGACGGTTGAGGTAAGCATGATGCAAGAAGATGATGTAATGATGATGTAAAAGTTAACTTGAAGTTCCAAGATTGCCTTTACCCTTTCTATTAACCACCAAGGGCATTTTGATCCATTCAAGCCAAATTTGTGGCTATAAATAGGCACTCCCTCCCCTTCATATTTTGGCCAAGCAAGGATCTATAGGGAAAACTCTGCCGTTCTTGCATCTAGAGGGAGAAAAAGCTATTTCTAGCGAGAGAAAGTCCACCTAAGTTCAAGCTTCAAGATCAAGGTATGTGATGGCTGTAGCATCTAATTTGATACCTATTTCGAATTAGTTACTATTCATATCTGATTCTGAAATTTTACATGCCTAAAGTAAACTCTATGAGCTTTAAATCCATGGGTAGAACACTTCATTTGGATATGTATACAATTTATGGTGATTTTTCAAAGTTAGGGTTTGAAATATGGAAACAGTGTTGAACTTTTGGAAGAGTGTCGATTTCCGTACAATTACGGTACTGTTCGGTGTAGAATTGGTTCCTGAAACTATTTTTTCTTTAAATTTAATTTAAGGATATTTTAGTGAGACTTGGAACCACTCAATTTGGATTTTTCTAGAATTAATTATGAATTTTCAAAGTTGAGCAAAAATTCTGGAGTTTCTACGTGAACAGTACCCTCGAACCAAAATTTTCAGATTTGATATTCTTAAATCTAAGGCTATCTAAAGTAGTCCTAATTGACAAGAAATGGATCATAAGGATGGGAAATGATGAGATTTAGGTTAGAAAAGCTAGAAAGGAAACCCTAAAAGCAAGATAAAGGGTTGAGGTTCAAGAGAGTTAGTCTTGAATTTTATGTAATCTAGAGGTCCTAATGGATTGTATGATCAATGTGACTATGTTTAGGACCTTTGGAACATCCAAGAGGATGTTTGGTGATGTTGATTGAATGCCCACATGGTTGGAAAGTCAAGAGAGTCAAAGGAAAAGTAAGAGGAAAGCTTAAGGTGTAAGGTAGTGAACTTACCTATTGTCATTGCTTGATGTTGTATGCTTGTGTGTTGCCGTGTACATGTTATTGAATGTTATTGTGACATGTTTTAGCTGCTGTAATTGCTATTCATGATGAGTAGATTATGTCTCCATGGCCATGCATCAAGAAGTTAGCTTTGAGCATGCTAATATGTCATTAATTAACAAAAGAATAAACAAGTTACGTGTAGTGCATTAGCATCCATCTAGCATGATTAATATGGTATTGTTTGCTATTGAGATTCCACCGAATCTCACCCCTCCCTAACCAACCATATAGGTCAATCAATGATGGACAATAATAGTATGAGAAGCAAGGAGAAGAAAGTGGAAAATTGTTGATGTTAATGAATGATATTATCATTCAATATGTAATTCTCCGATTATGTAATTATTGTTATGGATGCCTATGATGCCATGTATTTAATTATAATGCTTTTGGCATGTATAGAAATGTATGAGCATGAATGGGAAAGAGTAAGCCCATGTTATGAATGCCAAAGAAATAAAAAGAATTTAAGTAAAGAGATGCCAAGAGATAAAAGTAGGTCCTGGAGCAGTGAGTTTATAGCTCCCGTTTGACCTATTAAACGAATGAGTTAAGTCACGAGATTTGACAGACTTATAGTAAACATCCCAAGCTTTAAAATGAGAGGTAGATCATCTCAATTGGATGTGTACACAAGGAGATAAAAATTTCCAAAGTTGAGGCACAGAATCTGGAAGTTCCAGATTTTACGAAATGAACAGTAATATTTATTAATTAAACTGTACGAATTGGGCAAGGATAAGTCCAATTGGATATTTTTTCCTTAAAAAGCATCGAAATATATTTTTTGTAGAATTTTAGAACACCCCAATACGATTTTTATGGAATTAGTTATGAATTTTTGAAGTTAGACCTGTAATCTGAAAATTTAACAGTGAATAGTAACCGAGTAATTATGTTAAAATTTTAAATCCGCAGGCTTGTGCCAGATCTGCTTGAACCATAACGCTTATGAATGTGTGCTCTGAGGGGTTAAAGGCAGGACGTTTCACTTTTTCTTTAAGTTTTATGCACTCTTTGATGTATTTGTTCATATTTTAGCATTTATCCTTGTTATTTTTGAGCTCATAAAGTTTGTCACATTTGCAAGGTTATTTTAGTCTAAGAATTAAAGTTTTAAGCTTGTTGGAAGCACTTCAGAAGGAATTAAAGATCAATATTTCTTAAGAATTATATTATGGTGATCAAAGAAGAACAAATAGAGGCCAAATCATGGGTAAAACTCCTCATTTGAACTAGAAGTACAAAATGTTTCAGAGCCAAAATGAGTTGCAGTGTACTCTGACCTGGCTGTAGCTCAACTAAAACAAAGGAAAATTTGGCCGTGGCACAATCATACACAGCAAAATGCATAGTTCAACTAAGCTAAAAAATTTTAGGTTTTAAGACCCAAACTCGACCTTGGCTGCCATTCTTCAGTTCTGAGTGGTTCTTGGGAGTCTTTAGCTGTGTGAGGGCTTGCTTCTTGGAAGAGATTGAGCTAGGAGTTGGAGCTTTGAAAATTTTAGGTTTTGAGACCCAAACTCGACCTTGGCTGCCATTCTTCAGTTCTGAGTGGTTCTTGGGAGTCTTTGGTTGTGTGAGGGCTTGCTTCTTGGAAGAGATTGAGCTAGGAGTTGGAGCTTTGAAGAGATTTGAGCTTCTTTCCTTGGTTTTTCCTTTCCATTTTGTTTTCTCTACTCTTGTTCCATTTTGTGTTGATGTGTGTGTATATATATATTCTTGTGGATTTTTTGAGCATGCGTGGCTAAATATTTTGATTCTAGATTTATTTTGAACTCTTGTATGGACTAAGTACTCATTTCCCCCTATATATTTGTGATTAATGATATAATTGTATTGATTTTACTCTACGCTTAGTGCTTCTTGTTGATTGGCCACCAATAAGATTGTTGGGTTCACTTAATTGATGCTTAAGAGGGTTAGGATGAGTGTAGAATTTGAGTTTAATCGTGTGAGAACTTGAAATTTGTGAGTTGGATGGATGATTTTGTTATTGAGATAGAGATATACTCATTAACCTCACATAGTCATATAAGGTTTGCAATTAAAATTGGGATTTAATTAATTAATTAAAGGATTAAGGAATTAATTAAGCTAAACACCTATTTGGAGACTTGAGAGAGCACTTATAGATAATTTAGTGTCCTTGGCTAGCATAATCTATAATTAAGAAGCAAATACAATGGGAATTTAATTGAGTACTTTTGAAGTATAAGGGGGATAAATAATCCTGGGTCCCTTTGAATCATTGGAATTAAAGAATCACTTTTTCTTTTTATTAATTTCTAATTTTATAAATAGTTACTTTCACTCTTGATATTTGTATTACTCAAATTAAGTGAAAGTGTAATAATCAATACTTGACCAGGTTTTGAAACCAAATCCTCATGGGAATGATACTCTACTTATTACTTTATTACTTGTGACGACCTGTACACTTGCGGTGTGAACACTAATAAGTTCCTATGATCTCGGATTTGTTCCACCTTGGCTACAACACCTCATCAATTCTATGAGAGGCAACCGATTGTCTAGTTGCATGCCATGTGGACTTTGACTAATTCATATCATATAACTAGTGAGCTTTTTGAGTAACAAGTTACGTGAATAAATAATTTAGCCCATGGATTTGGTGGAAATGAAGAGGGTTATAAGGGAAGTCATAAGACAATAATTGTTATATCATGAAATTATTATATCTTTTGTATCTCTCTGGCTTAGCACTCACAATCACATGTTAGTATGTATGATAGGTTAAATTATTGGTTGCTGAGTTGTTTATCTTACTCCACTATTTAAACATTTTCTAAGTAAAAGTTATGGTGGTGGTCTATCAGGAAAGACTTCGAAGACTTGAGATACTCCATTGATTTGTAACACCTCCCCCTTTTATTATGCTAAATATTTGTATATTGCTCTTATAGGGTTCATCTATATACTGTGATTACTTTTGTTGATTTGATGAACTATATTATATTTTTGTTTGATTGTTTTGGGATAAGTGTTGATAATTGGTAGGAGGCTACTAAGTTGCATGATTTATTTTTTCCATCATGGTTAACACTTTAATGGATTATTTCTATTCTTATAACCATGGTAGTTTTTGTTAAATGTATGGCTAAACTTTTTTTTCTACCATGATTAGGTTTTGAAACGTTATTGTAATTTTTCGTTGCTGTGGTAGACTTTTATTAACTATCTTTATTTTCTACTATAGTAGTTATTGAATAATTCAAAATGGCTAAGTTTCTAGTTTTAGAAGGCAAATATTTTACATATAAAGCAAAAGAGATGATAATCACATGATAATAGACCATCAAGTGAGTGCGTGCAAGATGTTAGACACAAAACTAAAATATTGATTACTTTATAATTGAGGGGTTAGCATTATGAATCAGAAGAATAGGGATTCTTCTATTGATTGAAAAACATTATGAAGTGTTAGATTACTTACTATAGGCATAAGAGAGGATTCATAATGAGATTCTAAAGGCAAAAGTATTCAACCAGCATCATCTGCAACTCCAATAAATGCATAATTTTAGTAACTAAGAGAATGAATTAATAAAACATATTTTCATTCATTGTTTTTCAGAAGTGTAAGTTAGTTCATGCCAAGCTTAGTGGTAATAATTTTAAAGATTAAGGGTATGACATCAAATAGTTATTAATAGATCAGTTCAAAAGCACAATTATCAAAGAAAAAGAATTAGATTGAATGATGACGGTAATCATTGGAATAATACTCAGGAATGGAGGAATAGAGGGAAGAATTAGAGAATAGTTGATTCATTGCATATAATAGTTATAGCACGAACAATCAATTTCTCAGGAGTGATTATTACAAAGTAGAAGCTAATTTATTTCATGCAAGAAAGTTTATTATTAAAAAAAGAAGGACAAAAGATTAGTTGCTTATTTTAGATTGGAAAACCGATAAAGATGGTGCCAAAAAGTGTGTTCGATTCATTGATTCAACTAGCTTTCTGTTTTTTCAATTTAGATATTTCAAATGTTAAATGCATTCTTAAGTATATGAGATATATGATAATTAACATCATGTTAAATAACCTTTTACATTGGTTGTTGTTTAAAGTTATGGAAAAAAAATACTTTCTACATAGATTCTTTTAACAATTGACATAGAAAGTTAATAATCTCATTGTCTATTTACAAAAATACCCATCATTCATACTTTATACATCATCCTACCATAGCTATTGTAAAAGGCCAGTTGTAGAAATGCTTTTAAGTACTACTATAGTGTTAAATCCATTAGTCATTTGGGTTAAAAAAGCTCAGTATTATATTCATTGCTCATAAAGCACAAAAAAGTTTATCAAAATAAAAGTTTGAAAGATCATCTTGCTTTCTTTATTTGGAATATCTATGTAATTGAACAAACTTACTTATTGAAGTAGGATCAATATGTACAAAATAACTTGCTCCCACGATTAAGTAGCAAAGAATAAGCATCATTCCTTTAAAATAGTTGGATGTTCCATTCTACAAAAGAAAAAAACTAGTAAAAAATATATATATACATTATTGTAAAAAAAAACAGTCAATAAGAGTAAAAGCATGTTAACATACACATGATTATTTCATAAATAAAACAATGTCTAATAAAAATAAGTTTAGCCAAGTAAAGGATTATATTAGCTCATGCTTTATTTTGTACCCTTAAGCATTTTATTAGATATATGCGTTAATATCCCCTGATACATCTTAATATGGCTTGATTGTGAAACATGCTCAATTAAACTAATGGAGAGGGCTATAACATACCACTTAAAATTAGTAATAGCATATCACATTATGTATATTAATATATCAAGCTAGGTTGGAATTGTTAGAAGACTTGATTGAGACCTATCAGAGTAATCATGTATACTTAATCATCAAAGTTAAAAAAAAATTATCCTAATTATAATTTTGAGCCATTCTAACCAACTCGATTAACTAGTATATATTACATATGTCAAACAAATCATATTATATAATACAACCATAATAGTTCATTAGTCTTGATTTTTACTAGAAATGTAGGAAAATGAATATAAGAAAAGCTTAATATAATTTTGAAACACTATTTAGAAAGTCTTTTTTAGCTAAATTATAATAAGTTGAAAAGTTATTAAGAAGCTCGCAATGTAGTGCTTAAATATTACGATTTTATTGGAAAAGTAAATGATAAGGGACTCAAATTATTTGTAAATTTGTTCTTAAAATAAAGTGGTTAGAATGACTTACATGAAGCATGAAAGCAACAATTACAACAACTACGAAGAGAGAAGCCGTCTCAAAGGGTTGAAAATTCAAATCCATAGGGCATCCAATTATCCACCCCACAACCACACAAAATGGAATCTGAAATAATTAGAATGATGAAATGTTAAGATTAATAAGGATAGTAAAAATATTTGGTGTATTTTAACTATGTGTCGTTTTACTTCTTGTATGCTTAATTTAAAAAAAGAAAAAAAGAAAAAAAATATGATGGACATATAGTTAATGAGCCCATATCTGATGGGCTATATATGATTAAGTATAAGAAGCATGTGTGGTGTGTGTGAGAGAGAGAGAGAGAAAAGGGTTGTGTTATGTATATATTTGGGGAGATTGGTTTAATGAAAAAGCTAGGCAAAAAAGAGAAAATTTATGTGGGAGAGATTCTAGCCTCACAACGACTAGAGAACTTATAAGCGTGTGTGAGCTTTTGTCGTTTTTTTCTTATTATCTTAGTATAGTTTGGATCATACCTATACCATCCCATACTTTCATTAGTCTTAGTTGATATTAAAAGATGGTTGATTACCCAAGAGGAGATTCAATTGAATATTTGCAAAATCAAACAAATAATGGTAAAACAATGCCAAAATAGAAAAAACAAAATACGTATATGAAAAATGTAAATTGAATTTTGAGAGAGATTAGAGTACGAGAGATTAAACATAAGGGTTCAGCCCTAACAATTTAAGCCTACACCTAGTCTCTAAACATTTTACTTGATATTTTTCACTATACTTACTAGATTTAATTTTTAGCAAAAGCTTAATACAAACCTTGACCTTAACCTTGGCTAATATATTGATGTTCCCCATACTTAGAGTTGATAATTCCATTAAAAATTTCTATAATCTTTAGTCTCTCATATATATAAGGATGGTTTAATCACTAAATGATCAGAAATATAAACCTCACAAGGTTTGGATGATATATAATGATGCTTAAGGTTGGTAGTTTAGAATAGTAACTCTAGATTTAACGAACTAGATGAATAAATAGATTTTCAATAATTAATTACAAATAAATTCATTGTCAAATACTTAAATAATGGTCATATTTATAATTTTTATGAGTAACTAGTTTTGATAAAAAAAAAATATAGTTGTCATGAATTTGAATTAGTCATCAAGAGGAGCATTAAATTCACTTATTAGAAAAAAAATATCATGTGTGAATTGTCATGATTTTGATGATAACAAAAGCTTGTGTTGAATAGATTCTCTCTTCATATACTTCATGAAGTTTGAAGTTTGCATTAAACTATTGAGATAATCTAATAGCTTTAAGATAATGACAAGCTGTTGGTGCACATGAAAAAGATTTTAAATGAAGATAAGGAAAGATTGCAATGAACAAGAGATATCACAAGAAAGCTTACGAAGATGAAGATGTGGTTAATTAGTTATATCATTATTGAAGATGTGCTCAACAAGGTTAGAAAGTTTAGAAGCTTTAGAGATACATTTGAATATGCTCATGCACTAAACAAGGATCATACCCCTATTAGCTAAGGGAGGAAAAGAAAGCAAGTAAATATTAGACTGCATGGGCTAGAACTTTAAGAATCGTTTGCTTGTAATATAGTTATGCGGTTATGCTTTGGTTTGAAATATTTTCTCACATGTGTTTACCTATTTTAATTTGCATAACTAATATTTATTAGCTTGCATAGTATTAAACCTAAAACATCCATGAAATTTGAAATATAGAATCATAGTAGTCATCTACTATGCTTTAATTCAGCTAATATTATATTGTGCTTAACTGAAGAAGATTTTTGGACTATTATTGCATTCATATATAGATTAATAGTCAATTATTTGTTATTTCATTCCTTAGAGCAATATCCTAAAGAAACTATAGTTGATTATAATAACTAAACTTTGATTTAACTTATCAGCATGATATAGAAGTTGTTGTAATACTCAAATTCATATATGTTTACTGAGAGCTATTCAATTATCATAACTGCACAATTGCAAATCTTTTCTAAGAGCATTAGTTTAAATTGTATAGTTATACATACACTAATCATCTACTACTAACTTGTAGAATGTTTATGAACATACTAAATAGATTCCTAAGTGATATTACCCGATTACTCATCATTTTTGAGAAACTTGAAGATTATATGATGATGAGTCCAGTCTTTAGAATCAACTATGTTAATGCTTCTAATTAATACTATAATGTCTTGAAAAATAGATAAATAATGTGAGATATTTTAATTGGTAAAAAATTGTCTGTATCTATCCAACTATAGTTAACTATCAAGCTAAATTGTTTTATTTGATAGTGCATTAAATGCTCTCACTAAATGGTAGTTTTAGTAAGTAACAATTAATTTTTGTGTCTATCATCTCTTTGAGCTGAAAATATATAAATAGGAATGGCATTTAAGTCTACAACAAAAACCATAACCATATTAATTGAAGAAACTAACTTTGTTGGTTAAGAGATTCATCAATTCTTTAAGCTTGATACTTACTATACTAATGTTGTAATTTTAAACATCCAACCTTTGGGAGCTTTATTTAGTCAATCACTTTGTTGATCACCTATTTTACCTAGGAGATGTTTAATTCCCTTTACAAAAACTTGATTTCATACCAAATGTTAGCACAAAATTTCACCCCAAGAGGGGATGAATGGATAAATATAAAATTTTAAACTAAATTAAAAAAACAAAAGCTTAAAGAATAAAAGAAATAGAATTAGAAATTATATCATCAAAATACATGTTGAGTCAAAGAATACACGAGAAGTAGATTATGAGTTTATTTTGGTTCAATCTATTCACTACCTCTAGTCCCCTATTTACAATGAGCAATTGTGAGGCATGTACAACACACAAGACATTTTTAGTCTGTATATGGACCTCGCACTTACAACTCGTAAGGGAATATCTCTCAGAGTAATAAATATATAATGATTAAACTATCTCTTCCATGAATGAACACTAATAAACATTGAGATATAAAAAGTTTAAGTGTTGTAGTTTTAAATGCGCATGCAATAAATCACAGTTTAGGATACTAAATTGTTTTTTGTTATTGCTTTATCTTGAATGCTCTTCTATTTATAAATGAATGTACGTGATAAAATCAAGTAGTGACATCAAGGGTTAATTTTTTCTTTAATTATATGATAGCGATAACCACAAGATTAGGTCAATAGTATTGATGATTTAAGTTACTTCTTGAGAAACTTCAAGTTATAATCAATTGACCCAAGCTAATATATAATTAACTAGGGATACATTCAAGATGGAGAAACAACTCATCAAATAGAAATATGCAAAAGCTCTGTTGAATTTATTTCATGTTCAAACTTTGATCAAAAAATGAACTCACTCTATATTTCATAATAGGCATTTACTACCCATGAGATCTCATCAAGCACTTTCATTTATTGTATAAGTTGACTCAAGATTGTGGAATCTTGAGTAGGATTGTTACCTTTAAAGATGTAAAAGGAGTGAAAAACACATATGCAAGGGTTTGAGATTGTTGATTTACTAAAGCACCAAGAATCTGGATTAATATTAGAGGATTATATTCTAAGGTTTGGATGTAGGTCATGTGTTTCAGACCAAACTAGTATAAATTTGCTATATTACTTATGACCTCTACTTCTGTCTAACTTTAATGATATTTACTCATTCTATTTTTACCTTTTGTTTCCAAATTTAAAGTCCTTAATTTCTTTAAATTTTTATCTACACCCAATTCGTCTCCTTCTTGGGAGATGTTCTGCTCTAACAATTTGCCACTCTACTCATAGTGTTTTCTCTTTTTTCATGACTCCTTTGTGTTTTAGGGTGAAATTCAACATAGTATTTAAAGGCTTAAACTCATCAATAGTGGAGAATAAGAGAAAATGATAGAGAGCTTTGATACACACATACTTCATAATTCTCTAGCTTCTAAGATCTGAGTTCTCCCCTTCACAAATTAATACCCATCACTTTTCTACTTAAGCCCTCACATACACATCACATCTTAGCTTAATAACTAACTACTAAATCAGTGCATTGACTGCTAGTCTAAGAGGAGATATTAATCAGTATATTATCTTTTCAATTATGCTCGATTTTCATGTTGTGTATTAGCTACACTAATTTTTAATTTCAATCGATCAATGTTTCTAAACCAACAAAAGGAACTGCTATTCTAGGAAATTCAATTTATTGACCATACAACTCTTGCTTGTTATGTAAAGAACTTACCACAAACATGGATATTTGTATTGAAGAGCCCACAGCTACTCCAAGAGATATGTCCTGTAAAGAGATAGCATGCACAAAAAGTTTTTTCATTGAAGATATAATAATAATTCATAGCAAATAGGTCGATATGTTTAGGAATTTCAACACTCAACTTCCAAAGTAAATTAATTTTAAATAGAAATATTTAAATATAATGACCTAAAACTGAAAAATTATCATTTTTTCCCATTAATTGTAATGAAACTTTTCAAGTATTACAACTGCGAACTTGGAATTTGAATTTGCTTCTAATGTTAACACGATAAATTCCATTTAATTACAAATGACAATCTTAAAAGTTATGCATGCTTTTAATTTATTATTTACAACTTAAACTTTTCAATCTTCTAAGTTTTAAGGACTAAGGTACAAATTTATTTTGAAAGTGTTTTTTAGCACAAAGAATTAAAGTTCAAATTTTCCCTGAAAGTTATTTAGGAGCTCTGGGTATTTGAAAGTAATTTTTGGATTGATCACAAACCAAAATATGGTTAGAGCCCTTATGTGTCTTGAACTTATACTAAATGCGGTTAATATAAATTTCATAGTGTTTATTCCATGCTTGATCTCATAGATACATATAGAATTATGTAGAAAGCCGTATGCAATGAAAGTTGTATTTATAGCTTGGAAGGAGATATTTCATATCTTTTAAGATCCACCCTACAATATGGGGTTAAGTCCTAAAAGTTTAAAATTATAGCAATATTGCCCCATATCATAAAAAAACTAACATTGACTATTAAGATAGTGGCATTGAATATTAACATTTTTAACAGTAGGAGGTAATATTCTTATGATTTTAAACTTTTAGAACAAATTTGCTCCAAAAATATTTCAGATACCTAGCGCTCCTAAATGAAAACTTCCAGGACAAATTTGTCCCATAACCCTTTCTTCTAATCTTTAAAATAATATAAGAAAAATTGAGTGTTAGGGTTTGAGATAGTTGATAGGGCTTGCTATTAAGCATACAGACTTACAGAGTTTATTAGAGAGAGTTTGTTCATTCCTCATAATAAGTCAAAAAAATCTATGCTAGTAAGAAAAGAGTACTCTTAGTAAGCACCACAAAAAAAAGACGATTTAGTAGTGGTACATTTCTAGCAGTTAAATAAAACCGCTACAAATTCAGAAATTTCTAGTGGTTTTCACACAAACCGTAAGAAATTCGTAGCACTTTGACCAAAAAGCGAGTGGGCCCCACACATTTCTAGCGGTTAGGAGTCAACCACTAGAAAGTGACCGCCACAACTGTTCGCGCGTTTTGGCATGAAGTTGGTGCCATATTTCTAGCGTTTTATTTCTAGCGATTTTACTGCTGGAACCGCTAGAGAATGCAAATCGCTGTTGCATTTTCTAGCAGTTTCAAAACCACTACTAATGCAACTAACCACTACAAATTTTTTATTTTTCCCGAGGAGTTGTGACACGTGGTTGAATGCAGGTGGTGGCAGAGCGTAACTGCTAGAAATTTCTAGCGGTTTTATTTAAACCGCTAGAAGTTTCTAGCAGTTTTCATAGAACTGCTAGAAAATTGCGGCCTATATATACCCCCCTACCACGTCATTTTCACTGTTTTGGTGAATTTTGAAGTGAAGCTCTGTTGAGTTCTCTCCACGAAGTATATCCAGATCCAGACCCAGATCCATATTTTCAGGTAAGAATAGAAATTTATTTATAAATAATTATTTTTTATTTTTTATTTTATTTATTTTATTATATTTTTTATATTAAGTTTGATAGACTAGCTTGATTTAGTTAGAGTTAATAGAAATTTTTTTTTGTAGTAGACTAGTTTTTATAGAGTTAATAGAAATAGTTTTTTTTAATGAGTTAACGGAAAATTTAAATATAGGAATACCTGTTTTTCAATTAATATTATTCGATATTATTATTTAGAGTTAATAGAAATAATTATTATTTGATATAATTGTCTATTTTTAATAATTGTTAGTTGTAAAATATATTTTTCATTACAATTGCTATTTGCTATTATTAGGATGAGTTGTTAACCAGGGAAGGAGCCGGTTGATCCTGAGAGAGGAGAACCCAACAAGGATAGTGGTGATGGGGGTCATGATGCTGGTGAGCCATTTCCAAGCATTCATGACTATGATCTGAACGAGGAGGATATCCTGAGTTTTGTGGAGCATGATGATATCCAGTAGTAAGTAATCAATTAAATATTAATATCATATTGCAGTATAAATATTATTTCTTACTAATTAATATTTTTATATTAATTTTGATAGGCGTGGATGACTCAGGTCGATACTGAGCTGCAGGAGTCTCAGGGGTCTGCCTTGGATCCCACCGCCTCACTTTTAGCGAGTCGTGGCTGAGTGCAGTACCCTGGTCGAGTTAACAGGCTTGGTCTTGGACCCTCATCGACTAGGTTGCCCTGCTTAGGTTGCACTGGCCCTTTATACACTGGGGGGAGCTCTCAGGTGAGCACAGGAGTGAAGCAGCCAGGTTCCTCGTCCTCAGACGAGCTGTGACAGGAGATCAGGCGAGAGATGGAGATCAGGATGGAGGAGCATGATTGTCAGTTCTAGTTACAGCTTGACCAATTGAAGGCAGCTGCTATGACCATGCGTGATGTGGTGATCAGTTTCGCTCCAAACATCCCAAATCCCGAGATCCCTGACATACACTTGCCACCAGTCCAACCCCTGCACGATCAACAGCCAGTTTTACCCCAGCACAATCAGCAGCCTGCCCACCCCCAGTAGAACTAGTAGGATGATCCAGCGCCCGACGATCAAGATGATACTGCTTCTGCCTCTCACCCCGGATTATCCCCTGTTTTTCTTGTATAGGATTTTATTTGGATTTGGATTTTATCATGTTATGTTTTATATGGATATTTATTTAAATTTTATGTTTATTTGTTTACTTTTATTATTTATTTCCATAATTTTATTTATATCAAGTCACGGGATCTTTATGATATGGGTGATGGTGACATTACTTACGACAACAAATCGTTCCAACCCACGAATTTTGAAAACTTCTTTCCTTAAGGAGACGATAATTTGGCAATTATTTGGTATATGTATTTTCTTAAATTATTTAAATAATTAACTACTAATTACTAATTTTTTCTAAATATATTATAATTCTAACGTAATTTTTTTTAATATCTCCTTTCAGGCAGGATGATGATTAAGAATAGCAGTTTCAAAAATTGTTATCATTCAAAAAATTTGCTTTTCATAAATAAATATGTATAAATTAAAATTGGTTCAGTTTTTTAAAAAGTAAAAAATTATAATTTGTAGCGGTTATATAACCGCTACAAAATATACAACCCCTACAAAAACTAGCGGTTATACTATACGCTAGAAAATACAAGGCCGCTAAAAAATGAATTAAAATGCTGCAAAAAACCGCTACAAATATCTCACTAATCACTATAAATACCATATCACCTCCTCATTTATTTTACCCATTTCTTTTCCTTCCTCTCCTCTTCTTCTTTATAATTCTCTCTTTTTTTCTTACTCTGATATGTTGGTTTTTTTCTCTTCATTATATGGTAAGGTGATATTCATTTTATAAGTCTTAATTTCTTTTATTTATCTTTATTTATAATTTACTAACATATCTATATCTCTTTTTCTTTCAGATTTTTCTTCTTCACATTTATCATATCCTTCTTAACTGATTCAAGCACTTCTCAACATAACAGTTTAGGTTCAATATTATAAAATATCCTATCTCCAATTCAGTTATCTTATTAAATTAAATTCACTTCATTTGACACAATCATGATTTAATTATTTATTATTTATCACAAAATTCAAATATATAACATGTAATACACTGGTAAATATACAAATTAACAAAATTTCTCTAATATAATCTACTTAATGGTTTTTTAATTTATAATATTATATTTTTTTAATAATCAAACATCTTAATTTATTTTTTTCGCCTAGAATAAACTTTCTAGGGGTTCTCAAACTGCTAGAAAATGAAAAAAGAGGGACAAATTTCACAAAATTTAAATTTGCCGCCACATTTCTAACAGTTCCTAACTGCTAGAAAATATTGGCGCCAAAATAAAAATTTTTGTTTCCCGACAAAATGAAATTTCGCTCAGAACTTTCTAGCGGTTGATAAACCACAACAAATTTTCGATAATTTCTAGTGGTTTTAAACTGCTACAAATGTCATCTCATTCCCGTGGGACTCCTTGTTTTTTATAGTAGTTCTTTTAACTGCTAGAAAGTTTCTGGCGTTTTGATCATGCTGTGTAGCGGTTCTCATAACCTTTAGAAATCTATTTCTTGCATTTGATTTTCTAGCGGTTTTTCTAACCGCCACAAATGTTTTTTGTTGCGGTTGAAACCGCTGAAAACATCATATTTTAACCGCTATAAAATACATGCTTTTTTGTAGTGAAGATAGGTGATCAATCAAGATCAAATTTTCATGCACAAAGAGATACTTTAATTTTGTAAAAAAAAAAAAAAGGCTTAATGGATTATTTACCTTTGTTATATATTTTATTGAATAATCAACCAGCCATAAGTGCGTGATTTACTCCAAAGCTTGCTAGATAGAGTATCGTTTGTGAAGATTTTTCTGTTTTAAAGTTCTTTCTATAAAGTTTAACCAACGAAGTATTGATCTAGTGATGTAAGGCTCTGCTAGATTCATCAGTCTCAAGTTCGAGTCTAAAAAAAAAAAAAGAACCTCTTTGAGAATTCACGAACCCAGAACCAAATTAGCCCAATCTATAAAATTTAATTACCCCACAAAATTTTTATTTTTTCTCTTTATATGAAACAAAGGGTACAAAAAAGAGAGGAATAATCTTACTAGCTTGTCTTTTACCGCAAATATGATAGCGCCGACATGTTCCGTCGCATTCCCAACTGTAGGAAGAAGAATAACACTGATAAATGGTACAGGTATTTTCAAGTCTTCGGACGCCCCCTGGGAATAATAAATACTACATTATATTATAATTGTAAGCAAAAAAAAAAAAACATGTAGACTTACGAAGACAAAGTAAAAGACCCAAAAATGTTAAAATTTTAAAATTTTAAAATAAATTGTAAAACATTTTACTAGGTCGAATAGCTCAGATATAAGTATATCGCAAAATCCTGTGATTGCAATACAAAATACTACCTCCGATCCTTAATATAAGAACTACTTGAGGAATTAAATTTGATCCTAAATATAATATCTCAATCCATTTTGTCTTCTATCTTTTCTCAAAATATCCTTATTGATTATAAGCAATTTCCACCGAGAGATAATTCCAATCAAAGATGATAGTTTAAGGAAAATAAAACCATGAGTTTGAAATTTGAGGGGCCAAAACCAAATACGCTCAGATTTTAGAGACAAAAAATTATATTAAGCCTGTATGTGTGTTCCTTCTTCAAATAGTCAATAAAAAACCCCTAGTCTACTATTTTTCCCCCCTTAAAAAGCACACTCTCAAAGGGAAAACAATACATTGAAAAAAATATCATTTAATGCTCCCAAAAATAGGGAAATCCCAAATCAAGTTGGCAAATTCGGCATATCCCCTCTCAACTCAATTTGAAATTTGTGAATGTTAAGTATTTTACCATATTGTCCCTCATTTTGTCAAAGCCACTTCTATTGGTGACTGGTCGCCACCCCAGTTGGCAGTTGAAAATCTAGCAACAATTTTTTTTGTGGGGCAAAATCTAACAACAATTTTATTGCAAAAGTTTATTGTGAATAGCTAATGAAACTTATAAATCGATAAATGAGACTTTTTAATTTCTAAACATATCATATCACTGAATAACAAAGGTTGTTTTTTGAAAAGTACAACGTTATAAGCCTTTCTTCTGATTGAGCGATAACAAAGGTCCACAACAATACTTTTGCAATAAAGTTATACTTTTCATTCTCATCAAAGAAGTTATATTTTTCAATAAACAACTGTTGTTATTCAATTATAAGATAAGTTAACGAGTCCACTTCAGCAATTCACAAGTTCTCATTAGCTATTCATGACAAAATTTTTGCAATATAAGTTGCACTCTTCAATAAACGTGTTGTTTAATCAAAAGATTAGATGGGTTTAAATATTATCAATCCCAATTTAAAAATTCACAAGTTTTCATTAGTTATTTACAAGCAAACTTTTGCAATAAAGTTGCACTTTTCAACAAACATTCGTTTTTATTCAATCATAACATAGGTTTAGAAATTAACAAGTCAATATATCGGGGAAAAAAAAAAGAAATTAACAAGTCCAATTTATAACAATTACAAGTTATCGTTAGCTATTTACAACAAAACTTTTACAATAAAACTGTATCACTATTCGATAAACATCTATTGTTATTAAATCACAATATAAGTTTAGAAATTAGCAAGTTCAAATACTACAATTCACAAATTTTCTTTAGCTAAACGGCCACTGGTAGAGGTAACTTTTTCAAGGAAAAACAAGGATGTGACTTTGCAAAATAAAAAAAATAAAAGTGAGGCACAATGTGATAAAAGACCCAACATTCACAAGTCCTAAATTAGATCAGGGACTAATCAGGGATTTACTGAATTTACCAACCTGATTTGGAATTTTCCTTTTTGAGATTACTTTAAATGGGATTTTCCCAAAATCATTTATCAGGAGTAAGGAACAAATTCTTCCCAAATTAACCATACAAAAAATAATACACAAGAGAAAAAACAGAAATTCTATTAGCAGAACTGGAATTAAGGGGATTAGAGATTCCATCAACAATTAATTGACATAAACAAAGTACGTATATCTCTATGTGGCAGTGGCAATTCCAATGTAAACATTTGAACCCCAGCATAATATAAATATTTTATTCTTTTTAACTGGTAAAAGTGTATGTTTATTATTCCTTCAACTTTGTACAAAATTTTACTTTGGTCCCATAATTTTATAAAGTATTTTTTTTCAGTTCTAACCCTAAGCTTGTTAATTTATTAACAAAAAATGCCAACATTAAAATTTTAAATATTGATAAAATATTCTTAAGTGCTAACATATTGAATTTAATTTTTAAAAATAAAAATGATTTGTACAAAAAAGTCATCATTTGAGACTAACCTGACAGTATTAAAAAACTAAAAAGATACCATAGAATTAAGGAATGAAAATAAAATCATACATAAAGTATTGGAGAATCAAAAGTATATTTTTGCCCTTTTAATTTTGTGCTTATCACAACATAATTTGGTCCTCTTAATATGTTCTTCCACGAGTTATATATAAGCAATTGAAGGTCTAAGTAATTGATTATATATATAGATAATATTAATAATATTTGAATCACTATGTCCTAATTAAAAACGTAATGAAAGTGATCATGTGATTTTAAGAAAAGGCAAACAACAATAATGTTTTCAAAATTTAAATTCACCTCTATGGTGTTAACCAAATAATCTGACAGGATTGATATCCATATTGTCAAGATAGAGAGCCATATTATTGATTCCCACATAGAAATCTCAGGAGTTTCTGCATCATCAGCTGAATTCTCTTCACTTAGACCTCTTTCCTAAATATCGTTATTGATCGTTATCAACAAATTATACAATATTATATAAAAGTATTTAACGATCCTTAAGCAAGAACAAGTATCAATAAAATAATAATAATAATAATAATGTGACTCGTCAACACTACTGGACCAAAGTTTAAATCCAAACAATTATTTTGTATTAATGAAACTGGCCATGGCTTAGTGTATGCCATTAAAATATGCATAAATGTACATAATTTTGATGCAACACTAATATATTTGTCCGTTTTACTACATTAAAACATCAGTTTCCCTTAGTTCTTCCTCTATTTCAATCTAGAAAATAATTAAGTCTTTGCAAATACCTCTTCAATTCTTTTTAATCAATGAAACTAATGATTTTGCAAAATATACATTCCTTTTAAAGCTAAATTGCTTATTATTAGCTAACTAGACTGGACCTATCATAATTAACTTAGCCTATATTAAGAAATGGCATATGAAGATTGTGAAAATTTAATTTGATTGACTAAAAACAAATGCAGAGAATTTCTTACTGCATAACGATGTTATGGAATTCTAGAGATTGGATTCAAATTTAGTGCAATTCATGGGTATTCTGTCTAATTTTAAAAGATTTCCATTGCCTATTTTGATTTGTGAAAACCCACATATACTCAAAAAAGATAGTGGATTAGCAGCAGAATTTAGTGCAAATTTTGTCACAGAAGGACCATCATTTATTGATTAGTGATAGATTCTGTCACTAATTCACTGTTTTTTATAGCTATATTGCACTAAATCCATTTCTTAAAACCAATGTTGTGACATAAAAGAAGTTTAGTCTTCACCTCATCATTATCCACCGGAGCATTCTGATGACCATTTAGTTGGAATGCTATGTAAGAAGCATAAGCCACAAGCATAATACAGCTAGTAAATCTTGAAAGAGCTAACTCAGACTTGCCATTAATTACTTCTGTATGTGTAGAATGGAGAACTGCTGGAAATAACAAGCTCATTACAGCCATCAAAAGCAGCCCAAAGTCTATTGCGATATCTGCCTGATGATTTTAGACAAACAAGTTGTCAGCCAAGTCATTAAGAATCAACATAAAACCAAGGCAAAAGTGCATCACTAATCCTTTAACCTCACATAAGGTTTCATTTTGATCCCTTAATTATATAAAGTATCTTTTCTATTCTTTAACTCATTATTAGGAGAACCACACCCCTACTGTAACAAGCACAAGTCTTTGGAAGAATTACATCCCAAAAGCTAGCTGTTGGACTTGGGGAACTCAAGGCTTTATAAGACCCTTTTTTAAGGTAGCCCTCTGGAGGCTTCAGTTCGCTCACTCTGGATAAAAGTACCATTGTAACGAGCACAAGTCTTTGGGAGAACCACAATCCAAAAGCTAGATATAGGAGTTGGAGAACCCAAGACATTATAAGGCCCCTCTTTCAAGGTAGCCCTCTCAATGCGGAACTCATGACACAATAACATTCTATCAAATGCTTACATATGAAATTTAATTTTAAAAAATAATGATTGGCACACAAAAAATACCATTTGAGACTAGTGATGTTAGGGTTAGAGAATAGAAAAGATACTTTATAAAATTAAATGACTAAACTGAAATCTTACATAAGGTTAAAGGGGTAATGATAAACTTATGCCTATAACCGAAAAAGGGAATTTTTCATCTAATGAGGCATAGAATCAAATATATACATTGTTAAACATTTGTTCTCTGTGATAAAACACTAGGCCACCAGCAAAGAATGCGCTTCCAAGAACTAGCAATAGGTTTGACAGAATTGAACCTAACAGTGACTGCTGAACAACACGAGTCAAGCCACTTTTGAGGGCATGTATTGATATGATCAGTTCAGTTGCATTTCCAAATGTGGCATTCAAAAGACTTCCAACTGTTTAATCAAATCAATATGATAAAATTAGTATATATGTATAGGAACTGTGATCATTAATTGTTTGCAAAAGTTAAGAGACGACACGTAATAGGATGATATAACTCTATATATGACTGTGCGCGCGCGCGTGTAACATGATGATATACTTGATTTTGGAAATCAAAATCCTCAGGAAAATATCAAAGCGATCCCTTACCACACATGGTTTTGAAAAGGGTTAAAATACAAATTTACTGAAAAAGTTTTCGCTCAAGAGTAATATTGGCCCGAAAGATCAAAGCTATATAGAACATGTTGACGATAATTTTGAAAACCAAAATTCTCAGGAAAAGGTCAAATTTATTACTATGCGTTACCACTCATGGTTCTTAAAAATATAAAGCTAAAACATCGATATAACAAAATCTACACAGAACCATGCATATATTATTCACCGCCCATAAACAATTTTGTATCTCTTGAACTTATATGTGCAGTCTTTTTTTTTTTTAATAATTCTTTTTAGTCTTTATTCACATGTTTTTCCATCAACCAAAAGCCTCTTGCTGAGTGCTTATATGTTTTAATCATGGTTATAAGCCTACCAAAGTACAGCAAACAAAAAATAATCTTACATACAGACCATACCTGCATCTAATATATTTGTCTTGAGATGATTTTAAATCTGAAAGGACTAAAATTTCATTTCATATCATTGAAAGTATGGTCACTAATGCTCTAGCTAGCTACTTCTCATTCAAAGATATAATCGCAAGAAATACAAGCGAAAAGGTTCACAAAATTTGTAATTGGAAATAGGAGAAAGCTTAAAATACCTGTGGGTCCCGTAAAACAAACCAATTGCCTGCATCAAAGGCTGACCAAGTTATATAAAACTTTTGTGAATTCCATTCATCAATGAAATTTTATTTGAGTACATAAAATAAACTTAAAGCATCACATGTCAAATTTTAAATTAAGCTTATTAGAAATGAATGCAAGGAAGAACAAACCCCATTCTGTAAGAGAAAGAAAAACAAAGCGGAACAAGTTTAATTTGCTATCTATCGATTGACTGAGGGCATTATGTTGAATGATCTGTTAGTAACAATTGCAATATTTAGGCCCCCTTTAGAATCACTTATAAACATATTTCACTTAAGCCGCGATGAAATTCTTCTCACATATTTAACTCATATTTTCTAAATTATTATTGAAAAACTATTTATAAGTTATTCCAAATGAGCTTTTAAACATAAAAATGCAAAAGTAGACTTAGTACTAGAACTATTTTATTGAGCAATTTGCTTAATTTTTAATAACCTAAACAAACTGCTTTGAAAAATATATCACATCATAGTAATCTAGTTCTTGAAAATATTTATGTGAAATTATAGATTTTCTTTTTCAGGTGTTGAATAATTTGAAAACTCCATGCAAACTCTTCTTTTTCATTGATGACTTAACCAAAAAAAAAAGAAAAGAAACATGGCGATTTTAGAATAACTTACTCAGTTGTATATCCTAAGCGTTCAGCCAAAGGTAATATGCCCAAAAGGCTGGAAAGAAAGACCAAACCCTGAAATGCATTTAAATAAGCCAAAAAATTGAGATCATCCGTATTATCTACGATATCAAGAAACTCTAAAAAAAAATTGTGTAAATTATAGTTGTAAACAGATGTTGAAACTCACGTGACTATGAAACAACTTATCGACCAAAATAGCTAAAGGGCCGAAGGGCATGAGTATGTTTATTTTGGTAGAGAGGACTACCACTTTTATGCTACTAAACACCTTACGTCTTACAACTGAGAGCTTCCCTTTGTCATGAACTAGCGAGGTAGCCTCTTCAAAGGAAGAACTTATTCTTGGAACTGATGAAGAAACATTAATAAGGTTTCTGTTTTCAAGTTCTATTGCAGGCATTCCCTCTGCAGAACCCATCTGCAGTATCACATTTTTGTCATCGTAAGAAATTTTTTGTCAAGAATAGAAGTGTTGGGTTAAAGTGCAATTTTTCTCTGAAAGTTTACGCATATAGGAGCTGTGGATATCTAAAAGTTCTTGTTGAATCAATACTGCACCAAAAGCGTTAAAAAAGAAGCAAAATGGCTCCAATCATTAGAGAGAAAAAATAACATTGCTAAAAATTAACATCAACCATTGACATTTTTAATGGCCAGGGATGACATTGCTCCTTTTTAAACACTTCTGGGGTAATATTGATCTAACAAAAACTTTCCGACACTCAACTCGTTCTCAAAAATTTTTGGGATAAAATTGCTCTTTAACCCTAAAAGTAATACGAGATGCAACAGGACTAATGATAGAAGGGAGAAGTTGAATAACCCAAAAGTTTTTTGGATCTCCTCCAAATACAGAAGGGTTTAATTATTAGAAAACACCAATAAAAGTGAGGTCCACTTAGGCAAGTTTAAGGAGGATCCCTTCTGGTTTTTATATCACACGCTTAATTGAAAAATGCTTTAGTTTCAATATGCACTTCTTATTACACTTGTACAATCTAGATACAATTCTACCAAAACTATCATATTACACTAGCCTCCCTGAATTTAAATTCTCATAACCATGAAATTACTTCTTTGATCAATTGTGATGAGTTTAATTCAACTGTAGAGAATTTTTAATTGAAAAATTGCATCTAGCATTCGGGAGCAGAAGCATACACTTCAAACCACCATGAACAACTATACATGTGAATAAATGAATGTTTCCGTGCATATTATTTAAAAGATAAAAGTGCAATTCTACCCATGATTTTTTTTTTCATGCAAGTTTATCCCTGCTTGTCCTAGAAATATTGTGAAATAGTTGTTGGTGTACGGATTTTTTTTCCTCATCCCATAAGTGTTAAAAAAAATTAGCAATGCTGTCCTTTCTATTGAAAAAATTAACGTCAAATATTAACATGTTTAATGTAAAAGATGATATTAATCATTTTTCAATACTTTCAACGTAATGTCGAGCCAAAACAAAAATTTCCCAATACCCATAATTTTTTTTTGCAAATATGACAAAAATACCCTTAACCCAAATTAATGCCAGTGATGCATGAGTGGGCGTTATAGAAAGTACCGAGGTAATTCTCTTCATCTTTAACTAATTAAGCTTTTCCTTCCCGGCGTTATACGAATTAGACTTCAAGTCTCCATAATAACTGCAAGAAATTTTTATCAAACCAAACCCATGTCATCAATATATATATATACTCCTCCGGTCTTTAATATAAGACTCATTTAACTAATTTGATTAGATTAAAGAAGTTAGGTAAGTTAGTTAATTATAAGAAAAGTGACACATTTTTCCTAAAATACCATAATCATCTTTTTTTAATACCCCCTCTCCCTCTTCTATTTGATTATGGTTGAGGGAGTATCTATAGGGGTAATTTAAAGAAAATTAATAAATGAGAAATGGGTCTTATATTTAGGACCAAAACCAACTCAAGAATTGGGTCCTATATTAAGGACCGGAGGAGTATATATATACAATGTATTAATATAATGACACATCAGTCGATCGAGAAGGAGAAAAATTGATGAGACAGAGAATCAGAATATATTCATATTCTAGAGAAGGCAATTATCAAATGGAATCGGATTATTTATCAATTTATGAAATTTTAGTTTCTCTTTTCGTTAATTATCAGTTACAATTGAGTGTCCTCTCACTCTTCTAAACACTTTCCTAGCAGGCAGACAATCACACAGGTTTCTGAGAAGGAAATAGAGAAAGAATATGAAGCAAAGAAAAAACCAAATACAAGTATAGAACAAAACATTAATCTTATTAAACAAGGGAATGTGCCAATACCTATGAATAAATCAAGGGAACCGAATCATTAAAGGAATTTTAGCAAGAGATCCAGAATACATATGTTTGCCGGAGATGGAGATCGGTGCATAGACAGAGAAGGAAGAAAAAGAAGCAAAACCAATTGATAAAAAAAAAAAATGAAGAACCCTTTATTGCGAAACTCATAGACAAATGGCATAAGAACCACTTTTGTTGCCTACATTTTTCTTCCTCAGTGTTTGGTTCTGTAAATTTGGTTAAATGTAGAATCTTAATGACTAGACCGTTATGCATCGGACTTTGAGACCTTATCTAGCATCTTCATTTTCAACATGAGAATTAGTTAAAGGAATTCATGCCTTAAATAAAATACTCCTCACAAATACCAATAAAAATAGTTAAAAGCATTAAATTTGTCATAAAATTCAAATGATTCCTAGTATTACTCTTATTAATAACACGAAATCTTAATATCATATTGATGCTTACTCCCTCACTACTCTTATTAAATATGTGTATATAGAAAAAATATTTAATACTTATTGAAATTATCAAAACGTCTCATAAGAAAGATAAAAAATACTTCTAAAAGCCTTCTTATAACATGGGCCAAACAGAGTACTAACTAAATTAGAGTTCGTTTGTAATAGTTTATAAGTAGATTTTTAATTGTGATTTATGGAATACAAAATAAGTATGTGAGAGAAGTTTTGTCTTGACTTACGTAAAATATGCTTGTAAGTGATTTTAAAAGTAATGCCAAACGAGGCAAGTTGGGTTAAAAGTGTAATTTTGAACAAGTTTTGGGTCAAGAACATAATTTTTTGAAAATGTGGCTGAAATTTAAGAAAATAATTTCCATGAATTCCTGAAAAAGAGTAAGGAATTTTTCAAGACATATTTGAGGCTCAGAAGAGATAAAAATAATTAAAATACATTTGCAGAAATTTATGGAGATTTAATATTTTTAGCTAATTAAATGAAATTTAGCCAAATTAATTATTTAAATTATCAAAGGGTCTCAAATAATTGGGAAAATTGGGAAATAATTATTTGAGAATTATATTAAATTATAAAAATAATTATATGCCCATGAAACTTAAATTTTAAATTTAGGAATACTTTTTAGGTGTTTATAAGCCTAAAAAGGTAACTCCTCCAAATTCAATAAGGGCCAAGTTTTGGCTTAAGAATAATCGGATAATTACTTTTTATTGAGAGTGAAGATGTGGAAGTATTATATTAACTTTATGGATAAGAAATCACTAAAAGTTTGTTATGAAAATTAATTCCATATATGTTAAGAAATTAAATTACTTTTATGTCATAAAGTAAGAAGCTAGAAGAGTAATATCTCATGGATATCTGTTAGTGGAGTTCTCTAAACCTTTTTGAAACCTACACTTACATCTCTCTTTTGATTCCTCTTCTATTCTATGATGTTCTTCTTCTCACTATTATCCACCTTCTCTCCTATAAAGTTATATCTCTTAGCCACAAATAACATGATGGTCTGTTTCTTTCTCTTTATTATTTTATCAGGTTATTTATGCAAAGTCTTTTTTGCTTTGGTTTATAAATATGGTTCGATGTCACCATCACAACAAAGAGTATACTTGGGAAGAAAGTAGTCAATCTTTTGGAGCCAACTCTTTCTCAGACTTAAATGACCAAAACTCTCCTATATAGAGGTGGAATTGATGGTTTCAAACTCCCTTGACAAGGCCCTTCAATCTTTCTACACTCACAAAATACAAAAAACCACATAACCCACAGAAGTAGGAGTGCTCACAGGACACGGCGGGACTAAGACACCTTTGTCGTGGAAAACAGGATGGGAGACATTTTGCATTCCATGTCCTGTCCTGTCCCAATGCCGCGCGCCTTGATCTCGATCGAGAGAGGGACAACACCAAGATGACACTAGAATGTCTTGTCCAATGATACCACTTACTAGAAAAAAAAAGGGCTATCTAGAACAAAGAGGCTTGCAAAGATAGATTTTTTTTCAATATAAAAACACCAACTAGAATTATAATTGAATAGAGCAACAAAGGAGTTTCATCATAAGCTGAATTCAGAGGATTTCATTAAAAGAACTCAGTAGCCATGGCCACAAAAGAAAAATGTCCCTTAAGATGAAGAGAATACATAACTTACAATCAAATCTAGTGACCATAAAGTAAAAGTGAAATTGGTCAAGAGGAAAATAAACCCAGAAGGCAGAGACGTTTAAAGAAGCAATCTAGGAAATAAAGGAGAAAATAACAAGAAGAATCAAGCATTGTAAATGAAAAACATTTATGAGAGATGAAGATAGTTATGAGTAGGAGAAGGGAGCGCTACCAGATGAGGAAGGAGAAGAGAAGAAAATGTAGATGGACTGGTGACTTTGAATATGAGAAAGATAAGCATCGAGCAAGCTAGAGTGAGAGAGCAGTGGTGTGATACGATGCAAGAGAAAGTGAAAATGAGGGATCTATGACTGAAATTGTAAAATAAAAGGTTGAAAAGGAACTGAAAAACTAATAGGGTAGGAAAAGAAAATAAAAAGAGGAAAGTTATGGGATTAAGATGGGACAGGATGCCTTGAAGGTGTTCCCAAGTACCATTTTGGTCCTAGTCCCATTCCCATCCTAGCCTAGTCTTGTCTCGTCCTAATCATTCTCAAGGCAGGTTCGTCCTGTTCCGAAATGATCGAGACCAGGATAGGCCAGTCAGGACGAGTGTAGCTTGAGCACCCCTACACAGAAGGATGCTATGCAAATGTGTGTTTGGTTCCATCTTGGACAGAAAAACTTGGAGTTAAACAACTCTCTAAGAAGCTGTAATATCCTTTAAAAAAAAAGTAATTGAAAAATAAAATAAAATAATATAATAATATTTTATTTTTCAAAAAAAAAAAAACCAAAGTCCAACTTTCCACCGATATTTCGGTGGAAAGTTGGAGGGGATGTGGAAATTGTTGGGAGGGGCGTGGAAATTGGGGGTTGGGTTTGAAAAACAAACCCCTCCCCCAATAATTGTGTGGGGGTGTTAAATACCCCCACAATCCATTTCCCCCCCCACGGCAAACAAGAAGAAAGAGAGAAAGAGAAGAAGAAAAGAGAGAAAGAGATGGCCGAAGTGTGTGTGAGAGATAGAAGCATACCGGTGAAGCAGAGGGCAAGCTTTGAAGATATTTTTGGTACATAAAATTACTTCTTTTTATCAAACTTTCTTTATAAATATTTCCTGTATATTTTAAGCTTCCTATTTACGTTATTACTATCATGATTGGAGAAAATTTTGAGACTTATATATGATATAAGTATTGAGTTTTGAAAAAGATGACTATAGAAATTTAGAAGTAAATGAGTTGTTAATTTTAATCGGTTTAGATTTCTCTATTTGCTAGTTTTAGTATTTAAAATTAATTTATTTAGTGGAAAATCTGTTATGTATGAGATATACCATATTTTTACCGATTAAATTTAAGTTAAATAATTTATTTGGGTTGTTTGATATATTATTGAGGTTTTAATCGGTTTAGTTTTATTTATTGGGTGACTAGAGGTTTTAAAATAATTATTGTAGCTAAAAATTTTATTATTTATGGAAATATATCTATATGGTAGTTATACCATTAAAGTTTTAATTATATTATTTAGTTATAAATATTTGAAGTATTATTGAATTTTTGATAGTGTGATTTTGAGGTTTAAACTTAAATGAAGATTTTTAGGATTTAGAACATAATAATTTTATATTTGGAAATTGTTGAAAATCCTTTTTATTAAGGCAAATAATTTGGAGGTGGTAAATAAATAATTTGGGGTTGTTAGAAATTTAAATAATATAGAGAAGTTTAATTAATTAATTTATATTAATATGTGGTTATATTAATTGTGTAGATTAATTATTGGTTGAGCATAGGATTGACCTTCTGGTAATCCTAAGTATTGCTTTGGCGAGAGGTAACCACTTTCCACTTGTTATATGTGCTAATATGTTGTTTGTGAGTATTTTGCTATTTTTAGAATAATATTTGATATTTGGAACTTGAATAGATATGTTATATCTTTTGAGTTATGAAAATTGTCTTGTGGGATTTTTGGAATGCTGATTGAGAAGTTTGGAAGAGATATATGATTTATATCTTATTGATTATACTGAGAAAAGATTGAGACATTTTTATTATATTGTGAATGATTGGTTGTTATTTGGATTTTGGGATTGAGTCCTATCCTACCACGTGGTAAGGCCGCCATTGGTGCACATTGGTTGGCTTTTTCTTTCGTCCCCCATAGTGAGGGATAGGCCTTTGTGGCTTCTTATTCGTCCCCCAGAGTGAGGGATAGGCCCATATGTTTGATTGATCCCCCAGAGTGAGGGATAGACTTATGTGGCTTGTGTGTTGGCCCCCATAGTGAGGGTTTGGATGATTGAAATTATATTTCTATGGATATATCTATGTTTCTCGAGAATTAATAACTGTCCCACTTGACACCTCACGAGCACGTGTTAGTATGTATGATGAGTTGGAAAGTTGGTTACTGAGGCGTTTGTCTCACCCCGTGGTTTAACATTTTCAGGCGATAGTTCAGGTGGTGGCCCATCAGGGAAGGCTCCGGAGGCATAGTGTGCTGATTAGCTTGTATAGCCTCCCTGCTTTTGTTCTATGTGCTGACTTGTTATATATTGCCACATAGGGCTCATCTACTATCATGTTGTAAAATAATACTCTTAATTACTACTATCTGGTATGATAGGGCAGTGAGGAGGCCCGAGACGTTTTAGACTCTACGTGTAACGCTCCTTTGAAAGTGTTGACTTTTGATTAATGAGCTCTATAGTTTATATTAAACTGATTTATCAGTTCGTATGTTTGAAAATATCAGTTTGGTTTGGGCTAATGGTTGGATGATATTTCTGGACTTTGGAAGTCCAAGGCCCAAGGTAACGATCAATGTTACTCTTATTATAAGTTTATTCCTTTTAACCATGATAGCAATTTTAAAATTTTAAAGTTTCTTCTTTTCTATCATGGTTAATCGTTCAAATAAATTGTTGTATTTAATCTAAAATGGTCTTGAAAGAGTGGTTGTCACAGAAGCTCTGGACCATGTATGAAAATTATGGGCTTGTAATATTTAAGGGCAAAGGTAAAAGTCTTTTTTTTTTTCTTGTTATTTGCAAATGACTATCTTTCTTGTTTATCCATGTCAAAATGATGTGGTTCTGGAAACAACTCCTCTTCCTCAAACTCAAGTTTAGGTGCGATGGGGGCTTCCTTTAGATTATCACACCCTTTCAATGGATCAAATTATGGGAAATATAATAGGATTTTTTTTCATTTTAAGGAGAAAACATAAGATTTCTTAGAGCCAGAGCAACAATTGATCCTTCACTTCCATTGATTATGGGTTGCCATGTTAAGTTTGAAAATTCCTATGAACCAAAATGTGTTGTAATTTAAATATGAAAGAATGTTTTGCATTTGTTGTGCACGTGTCAGATTAGGCATTCATATCATGAATGCGACTGGGATGAGATGTTAAAATCATCAGCCATGATAGTTCATAGTGCAAGGCTTATAACCAGGTTTGGTTTTGAATTTCATGAAAGATTATAATAATCTCTTATGGTATCTTGAAAAAATATAGTATTTTATATTATAATAGAGGCCATCAATATTGGACTATATTGGTTTCATGGGTTTAATAGTCTCAGGGTGGTTTTTATTCAGTTCATATTGAGTAGCCTCGCCAAACTCACTCACATCAAGCTCACTTGTCCTTTGCAACTCGACAAGCTACTAGTTTCAACTCAATGTCTTTTGGTTCTCATAGCAGTTCTAGTAATAGTGTTAATGATGTTTTAGTTGATATCACAAGTGTAACAATGATTATCCTAAACTGCTTACTAAGCCTTTTAAATCACAATTTAATAATATTGACCATAGTAGAAAAGAAACTTAGTGTAACATCTACCGTGGTTATAAAAAGAAACTTGATTCACAAAAAATGTTAACCATAATAGAAAAGAATTAAACTAAGCATTCAACATTTCTATCATGGTTATAAGAGCTTTATTAAACAAATCATATAAAAACCATAATTAACAATATTTAACATTACAGGGCCTTAAGCATTCGAAGCTCAAAATGTCATATTCAACCACAAGCCACTAGTAATCAACTACTTTGAAAGTCATTATAAATCTACAACTCACAAACACAAGTAAACACCTAGAGGCCTCTGGCCTTCTACCAACATGCAATCCAGTAACAATTTATCAAAAATATGTAGCTAATACAACTAATCTTAAATAAATCAAAGTATGCAAAATGAGCCATATGTGGTAATATACAAATGCCCATCACATAATATAAAGGAGGCTATACAATATTAATTTGATAGCTAAGCATCTGGCGCCTTCTCTAATAGACCAACTCTAGAATTGTTACCTAAAAATGTTGAACCACAAGGTGAGACAAAAGCCTCAGTAACCAATAATCCTACTCATCAAGTATACAAGTAAATACTGATGATATATCAAGTGGGACAGTTACAAAAGAACATAACGTTCACATTTGTCAAATGGTTACATATATATCAATATATAGTATTTCAATCTCAATCCCACCTTATTTCCTCACACTTGATTTCCTTTAACTCAATTCATGGGTTATTACTCACCATGTGCTTTGTAGCTCAATGTAACAAGCTCATTGATCAAGTAATATGAACTGGCCAAAATCCATAGAGCACAAGATTGGACCATGGGTTCCATTTCTAGTCTACTAGCGGGGTGTCATATGTCTTAGAGGGGCTAGAGGATCAACTAATGTACATTCGGCGTCCTACCACCTTATTACCTCTACAAAATTCACCCCTTTATTTTCTCTATAATATACCTCCCATCAATCAACGTTTACCACCCCCTCTCATATTTATACTCATAAGATTTATACAATAATCATTTAATAATAAGATGATGACTTTTCACTTTGTCAAAATCAAGATTCCTAATTTCATTTATCAACATCAATCCTCAAAACTATTTCTCAATAAAATCATATCCCACAAGACAAGTTTATAAACTCATAGTTTCATAACTATATTTTCAATAACATAAAGTATCTCAAGGCAAACAATAACATATCTCATTGCTCAATCATAGGCCACTGACATTTTGAAAATCTCATATAACTCAAAATCACTTACAAATATCATACAAACATGCATAACAAGTGGAAAGTGATTACCTTTCACCAAAACTATAACATAAGAAAACCAAACTCTGTGCTCAAACCAATGAATTACAAGTAGTCTACACAATTATATAACCACAATTAGCATTTTAACTAATCAGGTGGTTAAGCAAAGGAAATTTGAGGCCTTAACTCTCTGACAACCCAAACCTCAAGATAACCATAACACAACCATTCCAACATCAAACTTAACTTTTCAAAACCTCAATTAACTCATTTAAATCATCCATTAATCTCAAATCACACAATCTAACAAAAACTCCCAATTTCACACTTAGGTTCCAAGCCTTAAAATACCTTTTTGAGAATTTCAAGCTCTATGAACAATCTAAACTGATTAAACATCAATTCTAACTCATAATAGCATAACCCAGCCATTAAACCTCAATTCAAACTAGCACATTATCATAACTTAACAAAACATAAGTCAAAAACCAAACACTAGCGTCAAACTCCATATCACTTTAAATCCAATAAAACTAAACCAATTAAACTCTTCAATCCATATAAGTCATTTAAATTCAAAGGAATCAATGGAAATCTCAGCCCATTCAAAAATTATCACAAACCCTAGATTTCAAATATCTCAAATATGATAAAGCTAATAAGAAAAGATAGAAATAATGTTAGGAATACTTACTTTAATATTTAAAGCTCAAAAACATTCCTAAAGGTCTAAAATATCAAGTCTTAGTAGAGCCAAAAGCATCCACTATAACTCCCTCTTCAAAATTTATGTTTTTCATCTCAAAATTATGATTATTATACAGGTTCGGTGTCATTTGTCGTGGCCAAAATAGCCATTCATCACAGCTAAGGGCACAACAATAGTAACCCAGTTTTACAAATTCATAATTAATTCTACACACCTCTAAAAATTACAAAATGATAACTCTTTGGAAAGCTTGAGATGTCTAATTTCCACAACAAAAAGAATCATTCAAAAATATTATCATTAGGCCTTGAAAATAATGATTTACCAAATATGCTCAAAAGTTTATAGGTAGTAAGGTCACCTAACTTCAAAATTCACAATTAATTCTATACATTTTCAAAATTTGTAAATTAAAATTCATTGGAAAGATTGAAGTGTCTACTTTCAAATACCCAAAAATCATTGAAAAATATTATTGTTTGACAATTTAAAATGCTCAAATCCCAAGACTTCTTTATAAACATAAAGAGATATGACCTCCAATTATCATCCTTAAGGTTTCTAAGTCTCAAACTTCCAAATTGAAATACTTTCATAATCATTTTCTCACACCGATCATCATTTAATAAATACTAAACCTTGAAATTAAAATTTAGGATGTTATAACAATGGCCAATACTTTGATGGAGCAAGTTTTAGTTTCACATATTCATATCAATTGTAACTCCTCATTTCTTGCAAACTCAAAGGTTTTTTTTCAAAATCTTGACTCAAACATTTAAAATTTTCTTGCTCTCCTTTCCAGAGTACCATCAGATCATTAAGAATGAGTGGCAACAATCAATTCTTGGTTCTTGGGCATATAGTCCTTTCAAGATGGAACAAATTTTTGTGGGCTATATATCCTCAAATATCACAAGTTAGGAAAAAAGAGTTGCAAATTTGGGATGATATAAGCTTCCCCTCAATATAGTTCACAACAAATGGTCATGGCTCTTCGCTCATATCATACCTCTCTTTATAACCCATAATACGTCAATTGGAACTATTTTAACTTGTTTCACAATGTTTTTGGATGAAAAAAAAATTCAACTTTAAAATTTTGCCTTTAATTCTATTCGTATAATGTTCATCTGAAAATGAGTCAACTTTAAAAATTCATAACTAATTCTAGAAAAATCAAAACGAGGTGGTTCCAATTTTCATACAAAGTTTGCCAAAATTTCTATAGAGGAACAATATTCATTTGGCTCAATTCCATCCAGAACAGCACCAGAAAAATCAACAAGATGCACTCTTCATATGATCAATTTTCAAATTTTCAGTATTTTTTCCCAACTTTCGAAGGACATAACTCTTAGCAAAAAACTCCAAATTTAATGGTTTACCACTTGATTTAAAGCTAAAAATGAGATCTATAAGCTTGTAAAATTTCATGCCCAAATTCCAACAATTGCACATTATTTTATGTATCACAAGTTTAGCCTCTTTTAGGGAGATTTTATCCTCTAATGCTGCTTTCTTTAATTTATCTCCCATTTTTCTTTTTCCTACACTCTTTTGACATTATACCATTCAATATTCCAACATTTAAGCATGTCATACAAACATAATTTACATCACATATCGTTCATAATCCATTACATTCTCAATATAAAGTTCATTAATACATTACACAACATAACATAATAGCATAAATTCCATAATGCTCCTCTATCCCAAAATCACTTCCTTGCCCTTGCCATCGGATGAATCATTTCGTATTTGAGGCATAATTTAACATAGGGGAATGAGATTTCTATGAAATCTCAGTAGCATTTGAATTATAATTATCATGCAAATCAAGCAAGTTATCATGTAACATGTTATCATACCCCAAGGCATAATCAACCACATAAAATCATGCTCAATGCCATGGTAAAAGAGGAACACTAACACTTCCACAATGGCATAACTCAATGCATTTGGCCAAAGCATAAACCAATATCATTTAATCAATCCATGCCACAACACAAGTTCCTCTATTCAAGCAAACAACAAATCACATTAAACAAGCAAGATTAACAATCAAATTATAATTCAAAGCTACCTTTTTAATATTTGTCCAATTGGTTACTTCAAGAAAAAAACTTCTTCTTGGTTCCTCCTCACAATGCCTATTAAACCAATCATAAACATAGGTCACATTAATTCCTAAACAACTTAAACACAATTCTTAAACTTTAACTCAATAACCCCCCTTTTTTCTTTGATTTTTAACCATATGATTCCTCCTTTAGAATCAATAACTTCATGAGTCAATCCTACATAATTTTTCATAAGGAATCCAATGGTGCAATCAAATTTTTGAAATACAAACTCCTCCCCTATGAACAGTGACTGGCTAAATAGGGGGTTATATATTTCCAAAAATTCTATTTTTGATTCCAATGATTTTAAACACCTTCCAACAACATATCCCTACACAAAAACATGTTTTAAAGCCATTGGAATTATCAAATCAAGCCAAAACAATCAGCTCCTGCATGAACAATAGCTGGCCGAAATTCCTTCCCTTAAACCCTAACTTTGATTTCATCCAAAAATCAATCTATACACCACTTAATCTTCCTTATTCTGCTTGATTATTAAGGTTTCTATCCTTTTCTAAGCATCACATGGCTAGACTGAATTTTACAGCATTTTCCCATGATTTTACAAGCCAAAATCCTAATCCAATTAATGTAAAACTTAGGGATAATGGTGCTTAGACATTCCTTAATATTTTCTTGGTGTAAGTTGGATGATTCCTTGCCTAAAACACTGAAGAATTTTGAAGAAGTAAGGGTGGAGCTAAAGTGACAGAGTCTCCCCTATTTTTCCCAATTTTCTAACATTTATTTGTATTTTCTAAGGGGGTATTTATAGAAAAAAAAATTAAGCTGGCTCCCCTCTGATTTTGGATGACCAAATGGCATGAAAATGGGGTGAGTTGGCAGCCATCAATTGCCTCAAACCTTCAGATCTCACCATGTGGCTTTTCTCTAGATTTTTCCACACAAATATCCCTTAATTTCACATTTTATTTAATAAAAAAGAGGGACCTGGAAGCTGCACGAAATTGTGCCTTTATTGGGCTCAATGTGGGTCCCAAAAAAGTTTTGGGCTGGTCTAAAAAGATTACCCACAAACCAAATCAATATCTCAAACCAATTTGAAACTTTATCAGTTACTATTTACTAGTAACATTTCATAATTTTTCCAGACCTCCAAAAATTCATTTCTATCCATAATAATTCACCATTTAATATGATAGCATGATCTAGAAATTTTCAGAATTTTTTTCACCTCTAAGTATTTATTTTGAATTTTCTCCAATTCAACCTTTATCGGGGATTCTGAGGGATAATAAATTCCCAGAAATTAATTCTTGGACTTCTAGGGTCTAGAACTAATTTTATAAATTCTCTCCCAAATTTATTGAATTTATCCACATTTTTCCTAAGTTTATTGAGGCCTCTAACTAATCAAAATAATTATTTTCCTCTGATTTTCTAATATTTTCTCGAAAAACCTCTGTTTACAGGAAATTCTATAATAAATTATTTTCAACGAAATTCTACCTTTTGGGTCTCAACTCAGCTTCCAAAACCTCTACTATACACTTTTCCCATTTTTTGGAAATTTTCTAGAATTTTTCTCAAATTTTCCTATTTTGCCCTTCTTAGACCGATAGTTACGAAAATACCAATCCGGACCTTTTCAGGGTTTCACATCAAAAGTTGTTTCATCTCCCCGTCTAGTTCCTACATTGACCCTCATCCCAATTTTGAATCCTTTATAGCTAGATGAAAATTTTTGGGATGTGACAGCTCAGCTAGAATTTTAGTACGATTGTGAAGAGATGATGTGGTCTCAAAAATCTAAACAAAATTGGATTGTACAATAGGATAGAAATACCAAATACATTCACAATTTTGCAACTCAAAGCAAAATGAGAAAATAGATTTTGTATATCCCTAATGCAATGGGTATGTAACATCCCAAATTTTGGGTGTAGAAGTACCAGAATTAACCTGAAATAGGTAAGCTACCAGACCCCTTTTAGCAGAGGTCTTGAAATTCCCTAGATGAACAGAGGGATTTTGAGAGACTAAATCGTAAAGGGAAAGTTTTTTGAGACTGAGAAGAGAGAAAGTTAGAGACTCTAGTGAAGTCTTGAGACCCAATAATGAGAAATAGAGAATGTAGGCCAAAGGCTATGTTGGACGCCTCAATAAGGTGAATTATAAGGTTAAGCCAAACTAGGGGTAAAATCATAATTTTACAAAGTTTTGGGCCAGTAATCACAAAAATTGAAATTATGCCCAAAAATTTTAGAAAAATCCTAGAAAATGAGAAATGGCATGTTAAGACCTGTATGTAAAGTTTGAGGGTCCGGTATAAGGAGTTAAGGTAATTAAGGGCCAAAGGTTGTGCTAGGAACCTTAGTAAGAGGATTCCTGAGGTGAAACTCGAGTAGGAACATAAAACACAAATTTGGAAAACTTCAGGCCGAAAAGGGGCTGTGATAGAAAGTAGACCTGAATACTTTAAAAAAATTCTAGAAAAATAGAAATGAGCTCTAAAGGCCCGTATGAGGCTAAAAATGACAAAAATACATGTGGAAGGAATTTGTGGAATTCTAGGGTTTTGACTAATTTTGAATATTAGCGAAAATGGAATTACTTAAAATACATGGAGGCATCAGATCATTGGACAAAAATGGGAAAAAATACTTTAGGAATTATCACAGATTTTAAAAATAATTTCGTCCCTAGAAAGCGAAGAGGTTGGCTTTAATAGAATTTAAAGCCTATTTATACACTATCTGGGAAAAGCCAAAGTAAACCATCTAGAAGTTGACTTTTGACTTAAGAAAAATTAAAGAAATTCTCCATGATGAATAAACAGTATTGGTACCCAAAGACAAATTCTTAGAGTCGTGGATCGGTAGAAAGAATTCGATCAAATTTACTCTGAAATAAATATTATTAATTATTTTAATGGAAGAATAAGGGAAGGGCATCACTTCCTCTTTAAGCATGTTATATAATGCTATCTGGACTTATTTGAGATGAGAAAAGGGAGCCAAAACATGTCCCAATGGTTTTGGGTAAATTAGGACCCAAAAAAGTACCCGATACGTTACAGAATGGCAAGATAGGTGGAGAAATACCTAGAAGCTACATTTTACACTAATTTCCTATTAATTTCCTCCCTATTTTAATTCCAAAATGATGAACGGACATGCAAGAGATATATGTACGGTTGGATGCAAGACACATGTACGGTTAGATTAAAGACATATGGCTTGATAATGTAAGAATGAAGTAAGCATGATGTCATGAAGACACATGTCATCACAAGACAAAAGGCAAAAATGAATGGTCAAGATTTAATCTTACAATTTCAAGATCAATTGCTAGGATTTGTTCATAAACTTTATAAATACCCCTCCCCTCCCCTCATTTTCATCCTAAGCTCATGAAAACCATGGAAAAACTCTTGCAAAATAAATTCTAGAGAGAGAAAGAGGAAGGAGAAGAGAAAAATCAAGTGGTCCCATGCAAGATCAAGCTCTAAAATAAGGTATGTTTATGGTTTTTGATATAGTTTTCACTACCTTTATTATTGTTCAGCTTGGTTATGAGTTTTGATGGTTTTTGGGAGCTTGAAACCTTAAGGGTTATACTACACGAAGTTCCTAAGTTAAGGAAAAAATGAAGTTGATGTTAGATTAATGTTTAAAGGCTTGAAAGAAACAAGAATCAAGTGGTTTTATGTTGAAATTGGTTGAATTTCATAATTGTATCAACTAAGGAAACATTTTATGATTGTATCAACTAAGGAAACATTTTGGCCAAACTGAGTTTAATGTCTTAGGGTTGGATTTTAATAATTTTGATGCTTCCAATAAGTTTAGAATGAAAAATTGTATGGGGTAAAGATGAGGAAATAAGTATGGAAGTATTAGAATTGAAAATGCAATTTTTAGACCCTAAATGCATACTATTCGGTCAAAGCTGGTTCATGGGGAAGGAGTTAACTTTTGATTATTTTGAGCTTAGAAATGAATTCTACATACAAAATTGTGTGGGAATGCATGTGAAATTAATTTTAGAAAGGTTGAAAATCAAACTCAAAAGTTAGTAGTTAATATAGTTCAAAGAAAACAAAATATTGATGTTGTTGGTTACCATAACTCTAGTAAATAAATGGCAATGATGTGTTAATACATTTAGGGCCATGAGAGGTTGGACAAGTAACCTCAAGTTTGGTAACAAAAAGGAGCAAGAGGAAGTAAAGAGAAAGTTTAAAGATACAAGGTAGCAAACTTTACCCTACTCTTATGTACTTGGTATTTGCTTGCATGTACTACATGTTTCTATGTTTATGTGATTTTATGAACTCATCCATTGTGATTGTGAACATGTTTGAAATATGCCATAGGCCTATATGTTTTATAATAAATGAATGATGATTCCTAAACATGTTATTATGTTATAAAGATGTTAAGTTACAAGCATGTTATAAATGCCAAGCTGGCCATGTATGTTTGGGTGGTTATTGTTTGCTATTGAGATTCTCCTGATTCTCATCCTTTCTTAACCAACCATAATAGATGCAAAGAGCATGGAAGAAGAAATGAAGAAGTAAAGCAAGGAAGAGAGGAAAAGAATTTAAGAAATATATTTTATTACATTATATAATTTGTATGTTAATGTATGATGTAAACATGCCATTAATGTTATGTGATATTAAATAATGATGATGGTATGTATAACTGACTATGATAATGTATGAAAATAGTTTATGGATTAACGGAACAAGATTATGCATGGAAAGAATTAATCATGAATTGTTAATGCAAGTTAGGGGGATAAAGTATCCCTAAAGGAGCCACGAAATGGTGGCAAAGTGGAAATAAAGTAAATGATCGAATCTGCTCATAAAATTTGGTATGATTAAATACACATCTTAAACTTTAAAACAAGTGGTAGATTACTTAAAATGGATATGTGTGCTAAGAGTTATGCTTCATCAAAATTAGGACAGAGAAACTAGGAAGTACAGTTTTGACCAAATGAACAGTAAACTTCAACGAATAAACTGTATGAATTGGCAAGGGTTGAGTCCAGTTTTATATTTTTTCCCTGTAGAGAATTAAAAGATCTTTAAATATAATTTTGAACCACCTCAATATTGTTTTTCTATAATTAATTATGATTTTTCAAAATTTCACCGAAAATCTAAAATTTAACTAGTAAACAGTAACCCGAGAATCGATTGCAAATTTTCACCCAAATATATGAACACCCTACTAAATTTGGCTTTTCAAAGATTGGATTAAACTTTGAACAACATCAATCTTCCTTACTTATCTTGTGATGGATTTCATACAAGATTTTTCCAAAAACTTTGGTCTCTTTTGAGAACTGATATAATTGCAATGATTTTCCAAATCTTTAACCAGGATTACATCCTTAAAGATCTTAACTAAACCTTCATAACTCTGGTGCCTAAATGTTCTCACCCCAGCACATTTAAAGATTTTCATTTTATTAGTCTTTGTGTCATTTACAAGTTTTTGTCTAAAATATTATGTAACAAATTAAAATCTATCCCGAGGGATCTTATCACACCAAACCAAAATGCTTTCCTCAAAGTTTGCTTGTTCTCAATAAATATAATTCTTGTATATGCATGTATGGCAAAGATTAACAAAACTTGGAAAAGTAAGGTCAGCTAGTGCACTTTCAAGTTAGACATTGCTAAAGCTTATGATAATGTCTCTTGGAAGTTTCTTGAATGGGTTATGGAAATGACAAACTTCCTAGCCTAGTAGATCAGTTTAACCATACATGTGTCAAATCACCTACCAAGTTATTGTCAATGGGACTCCAAATTCTCCTTTCCATTTGTCTCAAGCATTAAGATAAGGACATCCTCTTTCATCTTATCTTTTCCTACTCTATGAAGGTCCTGTCGTGTGTGATCAACTAGGTAGAGAGTTTTCATTGGTGGAAGGGGATCCAACTTTCACAGGAAAATAATGCTATCACTCGCTTAATGTATGCGGATGATACTCTTTTGTTTTGTCTAGTTACCAAAAAGATTGACATATTATGAAGACTTTGCTCAAACATTATTCTTCAATTTTAGGCTAACATATCAATTATCAAAAGTCCTTCTTAGGTTGCAACCTTTTAGTTCCATATAGCTTGAAAAGGAAATTAGCGAAGCTTCTTGATGTCAAGTTCTTGTTTCTCCAATCCCTCTTCTTCTTGATTGTTTTTCATAATCCAACTCAATAACTTATTTCTTTTTTGATTTAGCTACACAAAATATTCGTGTTAAATATAGTAGTTAGTCAAGGTATAAGATAAACATTTGATGCAAACCTTTGTTCAAACATTTGACATCATCAAAACTAGTCATATATAACAATTATTACTATCAAATGTAGATTCTCATATATAGCATTATGAACCAAAAATTTATCAAACATTTTATTCATAAAATATTACAAAATATATGCTAGATATAATTACTAACCCAAATGAGAATTACTAAATCTCATATTCTAGTTAAATCTACTCCAATTAGTATAAATAAAAGTCAGACATCCTTGAAGCATAAGAAGCTAATTTAAAAGAGGGCCAAGATATAATTGATTGAAAAATCTTATAAGAGGTTCACGTATTTGAAAAAGAAGGGAGAATTGTAATAAGGTCTCAAGGAACAAACATATTCACAAAAAAGTCTCACAACAATTGAGCAACTTATAATGACAAGTTTTAGAGTACAAAATGACAATAAGTTTCAATTGCTCACTTGTCATTGGTGTAATAGCCCCCATAACACATGTACATTTGGTTATTTCCAAAATAATAGTTAATTCTTTAAAGATTAATAAAACATAAAAGAGTTAACCAAAAACATTTAAGTAATAATTATGGTAGAGAGAATAAATCGTATTATTGAAAACTACCATAGTTATATAAAAGACCTTGCTAATCACTTGAAAAGTCAACTAGGGTAGGAAGGACAAAAGTAATCCAGTAGAAGTGTACCATGATTATTAATATTTCATATCTATAATGAAGTAATAGTCATTATCCCATAATAGCAAAGATAGTTAATATAACAAGAGATAATCAATACTTGATTTTTTTTTACGTGTATATATATATATATCAAATTCATCATGAAACTCTATGATCCCAAAAATACAATTAAAACCAGTCATGAATGGGTTAGGGCATTTGAAGTCCATCAAAATAACCACCACTACCGCCTATAACAATCGCAATCAAAATAAAAGTCACATATATCCAAAAGGGCTCCGCCCAACAGTATAAGTCTAGAATGTGGCAGGAAATTTAAAGTGTGTTAAGTATAACAAAACGGCTCTAAAGTTTGGCAATATACATCAATCAACGCATGTATAACAAAATAGAGGCTATACAGAGCAGAAAAGTGAAACTCAAGTCTCGTACAACTTCCCCTTGGAACCAACACTTAAACCCTCGCCTAAAAAAAATGTTAAATAACCACAAGGTGAGTTAAATTGACCCAGAAACCACAATTCTAATTCAACAAGTATACATGGAGTGATTACAAGATAGTTATGTGGGCAAAGTACAATTTTGAATAACACATAGTGTAAACATCTTTACAAAAAATAGTATATAATAATTCAAAAGGTAACTTGCATGCACAGAACTTCGTCAACTATTCTTATAACCTCCTCGTAACCTCTGACAGAACCCTTAGGCTATTCACACATAACAGGATTCGTCTCTTTAACAAGACTACACCAAGCTCTCCAATAATGAGATGTAACTCGGCCAAAAGTTACAGAGCTCATATCAGACCATGGTTTCCCTTTCCTTGGAATACAGAAAGGTATCATGTCCCTTGGGTCTGAAGATCTTATTCATATAATCCATGAATACAGCTAGAGCATTGGTTAAACCAAATGGCATTACAAAAAATTCATAGTGACTTTACCGAGTATGAAAAGCAATCTTAGGGACATCTTCTGCTTTAACTCTTAGTTGATGGTATCTTGACCTTAAACAATCTTAAAGAACAATACTGACCCCATAAGCTAATTTAACAAATCATTGATTCTTGGTAGTGGGTATTTGTTCTTGATGGTGACTTTGTTTAATTTCCAGTAATCAATACATAACCGTAAGGTCCCATCTTTTTTCTTCACAAATAGCACTGATGATCCATATGGCGACATACTTGATTTGATGAATCCTTTCTAAAGTAATTCTTCAAACTGCTTCTTTAGTTCTGCCAATTCAGCAGAAGTCATTCGATAGGGAGCCTTAGAGATAGGCTCTGTCCTAGGAGCTAAACCAATAGAAAACTCCACTTCTCGCTCAGGGGGTAATCCTGATACTACCTTAGGAAATACCTTAGGAAACTCATTCACAATCTCAATTTTATCAATTCATTCTTCTATCTCAACTTGAACAGAAAAGAAGATTATAAAGGCCTGACATCCTTGCTTTATACAACTTTCAACTTGAACAGCTGACAACAAAAGAGAGCCACTAGGCACTTCAATAGGCATGCAATACATAGGTAAAGAAACAGTTTTTGCTTCACAATCAAGCATGGCACCATTAGCTGTTAGCCAATCCATGTCCACAATCACATCAAGACCCTTAAAGGGCAAATAAATCAAATCAATTTTTGTCTTGCAACCCTCAAACTCCAACACAAGATCCAAGCATGCATTTGAAGTTTTTACAGAAGATCGAACAGATGTCGAAACATTCATATCAAAAGGCAATTCATAAACATGCAAGTTTAATCGCTTAGCTCATTCAAAAACTATAAGAGAATGTGTAGCACCAGAGTCAAATAATGCATGTATATTTTGACCTTGGAGAGAAATTATACCTCTAATCAGGTTGGGAGACGCATTGGCCTCCTCTTGAGTCAACACAAACACGCGGTACTGGGTACAGAAGTAGTAGAACCTCTAAATGATGCTTGGCTCCTACTAGTATTACCCTTTGGAAATGGGGGCCTCTGTGACTGTCTCTTCTAGAAGCGGCTCTTCTTGCTAGAGCTTCCTGGATTGAACCCACTCCTCTTGCCAATTCCACCACTAGGCCTCATAAAGGAAGAGAAATGGCTCTGGGAATCCCTCTTTGGCTTAATTCCATAACCAGAGCCCTTAATCTCAGCATCAAGGAGATAAAGTCGAGTACACATGTCATCAAAAGAAGTGATCTGGAGTGGCACTAGCTGTCGTCTAAACTTCGGTCTAGCCTTTTGCAACAACCTATCTACCATCCATCTGCTATTCTTTTCAGACTGTCTATAAGTTGTATACTTGATCAACTCTAGAAATTTAGCAATGAAAGCATCCACATCCATGTCATCTTGCTGAAAAGCATATAACTCTATCTCCTTGAGTGATTGGAGGGCCAAAGGAAAATAGTGCTGGAAGAACATTTCCTTAAACACCTCCCATGTAAGAAAGTGCCATCAGATGGTCTAACACTCTCCCACCACCTCTTAGTGGCACTAACAAGTAATACAACAGCTACTTGCACCTTTTAATGTGAGGTACATAAGAACCAGGTGAAGATAGCTTCCAAGTGATCAATCTAAGCCTTACTCTTGAAGGATTAAAGTTGCCATTAAATGTTGGTGGATCACACATATTGAAATTCCTCCATACATCACTAATAAGAAGCACCTTCTTCTCTTCATGCTGATTGCTATCACCAGTCTCTATAACAGTGTAGTGACCTTCTTCAAAACGATGGCCACTTGATTTATTAGCATTAATATGCCCATTTTCCTGAATAGGCTCCTCATCCTGTCTCATTTCATTTAGGTGTTGCTCATATCTCTGAACTTGCTAACTGATCTGGATTACCAATGTCCTTAGCTCCCTTAAGGATGCTTCATTGTCTAGGGGCTCTTAAGGTTGGTCCGGGTTGCTATTATTGTCAGCCAACTGTATCCTATGTGTATCTACCATCTCTCCCCTCCGAAAGGATGCACAATAAGCCTTAAAAAACTTAAAAAGAAGTCTAATAATAAAAGGGAAGCACATGTATGATTAATGTATATTGCCAATGCAACTATATGCCATAATGAAAATAAAACTAAAGAATCACAAAACGCGAGGCTCTAAATACCAAGTTTGTAACAACCCCCGTAACACTTGTACATTTGCTTATTTTCAAAATAATAGTTAATTCTTTAAAGATCAATAAAACAGAAAAGAGTTAACAAAAAAAAGTTAAGTAATAACTATGGTAGAGAGAATAAATCATATTATTGAAAACTAACATAGTTATATAAAAGACCTTGCTAATCACTTGAAAAGTCAACTATGGTAGGAAGAACAAAACTAATTCAATAGAAGTCTACTATGATTATTAACAGTTCGTATCCATAACAAAGCAACAACCACAATCGCATAGTAGCAAAGATAGTTAGCATAACAAGAGATAATCAACACTTGATTTTTTTTTACGTGTGTATATATATATATATCAAATCCATCATAAAACTCTAGGATCCCAAAAATACAACTAAAACTAGTCATGAATGGGTTAGGGCATTTGAAGTCCACCAAAATAATCACCACTATCACCTATAACTATCGCAACCAAAATAAAAGTCACATATATCCAAAAGGGCTCCGCCCAATAGCATAAGTCCAAAATGCGGTGGGAAATTCAAAATATGTTAAGTATAACAAAAAGGCCTAAAGTTTGGCAATATACATCAATCAAGGCATATATAACCAAAAAAAAAGGCTATACAGAGCAGAAAAGGGAAACTCAAACCTCAGACAACTTTTCCTTAGGACTAACACATGAAATCACGCCTGAAAAAAATGTTAAATAACCACGAGGTGAGTTAATTTGACCCAGTAACGACAATTCCAATTTAACAAGTATACATGGAGTGATTACAAGACAGTTAAGTTGGCAAAGTACAATTTTGAATAACACATAGTGTAAACATCTTTATAGAAAATAGTATATAATAATTCAAAAAGTAACTTGCATGCACAGAACTTCATCAACCATCCTTATAACCTCTTTGTAACTTTTGACAGAACCCATGGGCTATTCACACATAATAGGATTCATCTCTTTAAAAAGATTGCACAAGCTCTCCAATAATGAGATATAACTTGGCTAAAAGTTACAGAGCTCATATCAGACCGTGGGTTCTATTTCCTTGGAATACATAAAGGTGTCATGTCCCTTGGCCTTACCTTTGACCCAGCTAAAGGTAGGGTGATACCGAGGGCCCTAAGAATGTTAAAGCTAGCCATGGGGCCCTAAGTGGCGGCTATACCATGTGGTATGAAATAACCAAACCTCCCACAATCATACTCCATCACAACCCGATAGAGTTCCATGAGCATTTCAATAGTTCAATTTCACACAATTCAATATCCAAAAATTATTTCCATATTCAATACTCAATTTTGTTCAACATCAATAATATAATCTCAAGATAAAATAATTCATGCCTACTTAACTAACAAATTTATCAAAACATAAATTTAATATTTTTATTCTACACTTTTTATACATAAAACACTATAACATATTATAATAACACTTATAATATCAACACATGCTTATAATCATATCAACAAGCATACAAGATAAATTAGAAAGTGGTTACCTTAAGTTCTTGACACAAGAACTAAAATAGGAAGATTCAAGACCCAAGAGCCCAAACCAAGCTCACTCTACAGTAATGAATTTATAACATATATTAATAAAAAACTAATTGATAAAATATTAAATAGTTCACTAGTTAAATCCCCATAATTGGCTCACTAAAAAAAATTCTTTAGGAAAAAAATAATAATAATTCATCTATCCTACCAATCATCCTTGCTCATAACAATTCCTAAAACTTCTTAGCTCTATTTCACTTATTAAAATTATTAATAGGGATAACTCCTTCTAGTAATCCAAAAATTCCCAAAAAGTGCTTACTTTAATACTAAAAATGGCCATGCTTTAACCATTCCTCAAATCATCATTACAAATCTTATTTTCTTCTACCATTAATCATCTCTCACTCATTAGGATCATTGAATGGCAATTATTTTCCCAATTCATCCAAAACCTCCAACTTCCACTAGTTAAAGTTTCTCCAAAAATCATCAACATTCTTATTCCAGCAAAATCCTCAAAGCTCAAGCATCGAATTTTCAATATAACCTCTAATGAACTAAACTAAGAGATCAATTTTGAAATTAATATCACCATTATCACAAATCACAATTTTCCGATCAAACCCTAACTTACATTTCCTCAAATCAACCATCTAAATAAAAATCTAGGTCATAAAACTCCTATTCTGACCCCATAAACTCTATTAATATCATAAAAGTAAGTTAGAAGCCTCAAAGATTAAAAATCTATCAGGCCCTAACAAATTTCATTTTCTGCCATAAACTTGCAAAAATTAAAGGAAAAAAAAGAAGCTAAATAGAAAAAGTAGGATGAAAATGGCTTACCCAGATGAGACCAAATAAGACTTCCTTCTTCCCCCTCCTCTCACCCTCTCTCACAGTGGCTAAGGATGGACCAGAGTGTCACATCCTAAATTTTAGGCCTAGAAGTACCAGAATTAGCCTAAAACGGGTAGGCTACTAGATTCTTTTTGGCAAAGGTTTTAGAGATTCCCTAAAATGACCGAGGGATTCCCAGGGACTGAATTGCAGAGGAAAAGTTTTCTAGGACTGAGAAAAGAGGAAGTTAGAGACTTGGATGAAGTCTCGGGGCCCAAGAATGAGAAATAGAGATGAATGTAGGCCAAAGATTATGTTGGAGGCCTCAATAAGGTGAATTTTGAGGTTAAGCCAAACTAGAGGCAAAATTGTAATTTTGTAAAGTTTTGGGCTGGTAAGGGCAAAAATGAAAATTGTGCCCGAAAATCCTAGAAAATGAGAAATGGTAGGTTAAGATCCAAACACTTCAGAAAATTTTTATAAAAATAGGAATAAGGTTCAGAGGCCTGTATAAAAATGACGGAAATGGCCCTGGAAGGAATTTGTGGAATTCCCAGGGTTTTGACTGATTTTGAATATTATTGAAAATGAATTATTTAAAGTATAGGGAGGCCTCAGATAATTGGAAGAAAATAGGAAAAAAATACTTGAGGAATTATCATAGGTTTTAAAAATAATTCCGTCCTCAAAAAGCGAAGAGGTTAGCTTTAATAGAATTTAAAGCCTATTTTACACTATCCGGAAAAAAGTCAAAGTCAAAGGTCTAGAGGTTGACTTTGGAGTTAAAAAAATTAGAGGAATTCCCCGTCATGAATAAATAGTATTGGTTCCCGAAGATAGATTCTCAGAGTTGTGGACCGGTAAAAAGAATTTGGTCAAGATCACTCCGAAATAAATATTATTAATTATTTTAATTATTTTAACCAAAGAAGAAGGGAAGAGTATCACTCTCTCTTTGCGCATGTTATATAATGCCATGTGGTTTTATTTGAGGTGAGAAAATAGTACTAGAACATATCCCAATGGTCCCAGGTGAGTCAAAACTCCAAAAAGTACTTTATACGATGTAGAATGGCAAGATAGTGGAGGAATACTTAAGGGTTGTATTTTGTACAAATTTTATATTAATTTTCTCCCTATTTTAATGCCAAAATGATAAAGGAATATGGAGGAGACAAGTGTATGGTTAGATAGGAAAAAAAAGGTATTACGTGTACGATCAGATGCAAGACACGTGTACGATTGCAAGACAGTTGTACGGTTGGATTAAAAGCATGTGGATTGATGATGTAAGCATGATGTCATGGGACACTTGTCACCACAAGATTAAAAGAGAAAATGGACGGTCCAGATCAAACCTCATATTTTTAAGATCAACGGCCTAGATTCAGTCTTGTTTTCTACAAATACCCCCTCCCCTCCCTCATTTTCGTCCAACCTAGAGGAAACCTTGGAGAAGCTCTAGCAAAATGGTTTCTAGAAAGAGAAAGAAGAGGGAGAAAGAAAGGCCAAGTGGTCATATACAAGATCAAGCTCCAAAACAATGTATGTTTATGGTTTTAATGTAGTTTTCACTATCCTTGTTGTTGTTGAGCTTGGTTATGGATTTTAATGATTTTTAGGAGCTTGAAACCCTAGGGAGACATGCTGCATGAAATTCTTAAGAATAGGGGAATATGAAATTGATGTTAGAATAATGTTTAAAGGCTTGAAAGGAATAAGAATCAAGTAGCTTTATGTTGAAATTGGTTGAATTTCATGACTATGTAACTTGAGTTATATTTCAGTCAAAGCTAGTTCATGGGGAAGGAGTTTGATTTTGATTATTTTGAGCTTGGAAATGGATTCTACACGCAAAATTGTGTGGGAATAGCATGTGGAATTAATTTTAGAAAGGTTGAACATCAAGCTCAAAAGTTAGAAGTCAATATAGCTCAAAGAAAACAAAGTGTTGATGTTATTGATTATCATGGCTCTACTGAATGAATGGAAATGGTGTGTTGATGTATTTAGGGTCATGAGACATTGAGGAAGATGAATGGCAAAGGTTGAGCAAGCAACCTTAATGGTTGTAGCAAAGGGAGCAAGAGGAAGTAAAGAGAAAGTTTAAAGACACAAAGTCAATCAATGATGCACAATGATTGCATGAATGAGAGCATGAGAAGGAAGAAGAAGAAAGTGGAGAATAATTAATGTTAATGATTGGTTAAGGATTTATGTATAATTCTCCTATTATGTAAATTATAGATATGAATGCCAATGATGCAATTTATTTGTTTAGAATGTTTATGGCATGAATGGAAAGGTACAAGAATGAATGGGAAAGGATAGGGCCAAGCTATGCATGCCAAAACAATAAAAAGAATTAAAGTAAGAATTGTTTAATGGATAAAACGTAGGTCTTGGAGCAGTCAGCTTTCAGTTTGACCTATCAAATGTATGAGTTAAGCCATGAAACTTGGCAAACATATTGTACACATCCCAAGCTTTAAAATGATAGGTAGATCACCTCAATTGGATGTGTACACTAAGAGATACGAATTTACAAAGTTGAGCCAAGAAAATTGAAAGTTTCAGAATTTACCAAATGAACAGTGATTTTCATGGATTAAACTATACGAATTGGATTGAGATAAGTCTAGTTTGATATTTTTTCCCTATAGAGAATTGAAAGAGATTCAAGTAGAATTTTGGAGTACCTCAATATGATTTTTTAAAGTTAGACCAAAAATCTAAAATTTAACTAGTAAACAGTAACCCGAGCACCAATTGCAAATTTTCAATCTATGGGCTTGTTTCATGAATTGCTTAAACCATAACGCTTCCAAACACGTGCTCTGAGAAATTAAAGGAAGGATGTTTCATAGAGGAACATGAAGACAAAGGAAAGAAAAGGGGGAAAAAGCTTTGATAGTGGGGGTACACGTGACCCCCACTATTGAAATGTCTTCAAAAAAATATTTTTATATATTAAAAGGGCCATGACCCACCAGTAAAGATTACCCCCCTTCACGGCAGTGGGTGGCCACGTGCCACCCACTTGCCTCTTTTTATTTTTTTATTTTTTATTTTTATTTTTATTAGTCTAATATTTTTTTAAAAATTATATTTATATTTTTCATCAAAATTATGATTTATAAGTTAGGCAGTAAGATTAAATTTAAGCACTATTAATTAATCTTCTTTTAATTAAACTTAAATCCTAAAACAAAATTTGGAATGTTACAAGTGGGATTTTTTAGTAATTTTATTATTTCTTTATGACCTCATAGTAATTCTCTCAAAAAAATAATAAACAGATATCCAAGCTGCATCGCAATAAAAAAATGGAACCAAAAAAATAAAATTGGAGACAATAGTTTTGATAATAATATTAAGTGATTATATGATGACCTCATACAGATATATCATGAGAAGTATACGTAAAGATGATTGGCCAAAAGAAAAGATAAAGAGAAAAAAGACATAATGAAAATATGATATATTCTCTCAATGTGTAAAAATTATGGACTTGCAGTCAAAACACCTAAATATAAAGTCATTATGGGCTATATGAACATTTATGTGAAAATAAAGATTTTCAAAAGGTTTAGTGAAGGTTATGATAAGACATTATTTTGTGATGGGTGCAATAAACTTTGGTTATATTATTAGTCTGATAGTATTATATAAAAACAAAACATGTATCTGATAGATATTGTTATAGCCCATATATGTGGCTCACTAAATAGTAAAATTTACATAAAAATCCTTAAAGAATTTAAAATTCTATAAGCATGTCCAATAAAATCATTCAATATATAAAATGCTATGCATATTAAAATAATTTGAGTAAAAAAATACATTGGAAGTGAATAATTTTGCATTTTACTTGATAGGTAGATCAAGTTACTGAATGTCTCAATGACTTCAAAATTACAGATTTTTGCTATGATTTTTATTGGACTAGAGGTTCTATATATTTATTTTGTGATAATATTTAAATATCAACTTCTAGTTAGGTTAATATTTAAATATCAATTCTAGTTAGGTTAATGCAGGTATGCAAGTGAATAATAAAATTCAGATTTGATGTGATAATTCAATGAAATTATTACTACCTCCGATTCTTAATATAAGAGCTAAATAATTAATTTAAGAATATTAAGAAAATTAGTTAAGTTGATTGTTTGTTACAAATTATGTTGGCAAACTTTCCTCTTTAGTGATATGCATTGGAATATCCTTTGATGGGAATCTTCTACAATTAATAAGGAATTTTAAGGAGAATTGGAGACAAAATATATTAAGGTTTTATATTTATGATCAAATTCAACCCTCTAACTAGTTCTTGTATTAAAGGCTAGATACAGTATATGAGATCATTCTTTTTGGAACAAATTAAATGTGAGGATGTTAATTCAATCCTCTAACTAGCTTTTATGTTAAAGGTAAGATATAGTACACGAGATCATTCCTTTTGGAAAAAATTAAATATGAGGATGTTAAATATATTATGGCGATTTTTAGGATAACTTTTTTTTTTTTGTTATTTTCATAGTACCTAAGGCAAGTAGAAAGTATATTAATAATTAACATTATTCAAAAGATATATTGAAGGAATATACTTAAAAGTATTATATCATGACAATATATCATGCATAGTTTGGCTAAAAGGAAGATATACTCAAAAAGCATTAGAAATAGTTTGCTTGAAAAATTAATATACTCTATTAAGATAAATAGATAAAGAGTGATGTTGTCACTTGAGAGAGCAAAAGTGATGGCGAAGCAAAAGCGATACTATTTTTAGTAGGACAAAAGAGAATGTTATACTCTTTTTCCTTAACTAATATTTTGTTCCACTAGTTGCTTGCATTATAAGTGTATGGATCATAACAAGTAACAAAGTAATAAGTATCATTTCCATAAGGATTTGGTTTCAAAATCATCACATTTTTGCTTGATTTGAGTAACACAAATATCAAGAATGAAAGGAGCCTATTTTTAAAATTAAAAATTAATAAATATACAAATGATTCTTGGACTTCAAAGATAAAATGGGATCTAGGATTATTTATTCCCCTTGTATTTATTGACATTTAGTTTATCTCCTCTCATAAATGTTTTTGATGAATATATGTGTTAGTCTAGGATTCAAAAAGTACTTGTAAAAGCTTTATCAAGTTAAGAAGAAGTGTTTAATTCTATTAATTGCTCAATCTCTTATTACACTAAATAAATCCCAAATTTAAGCTCCAATCCTAAAGTGACTATGTAAGGTTGGCAAGTATATCTCTATATTAATACCAACAAGACCATCCATTTAATATGCAAAGTTCAAGTTCTAACGCAATTTTTCCCTAGTTCTATATTCAATCTAGCTCTCTCAAGCATCAATCAAGTAAACAAATCAACTAAATGGTGATCAATCACTTAGAAGCTTTAAGCAAAGAGTAAAATAAACTCTCTCTCTCTCTCTCTCTCTCACACACACACACAAATATCATATATTAATCACAAAATAAGAGGAGTAATCAAGAGTTAATCCATGCAATAGTTCAAAATAATTCTAGAATCAAATCTTTAGCCACATATGTTCAGAACACCCATGAGAAAATACATATATTCAGCACAAACATTGAACAAAAGAAAAGGAAAGGAGAATGGACACAAAAAACTAAGATGAGACGCCAAAATCTCTTCCAATCCTCAAATCCCAACTTAATTTCTACCAAAATCTTTCTTAGCACAGCAAAAAGCTTACAAGATAGCCCCAAAAGTCTAGAATGAATGAATTTTGGTGTTTCTCTAAGATTTTATATAGCAGATGAATCCCTAAAATACTTATTGTCTCTAAAATGTAGAGTTTCAATAATTCTCTATTGGCTACGGCCAAAACTTTTCTTTGTTGTGAATAATTTCTCTCTGTCTCATCTGTTGGCTGAAGCCAAAGAGTTCTATTGGCTGAGGCCAAATGCTCACTAATTTGGTTCTCTTCTTCACTTGATTTTTCCATTATGTCATGGCTTTCTAAGCTTCTTTCCAACTCCATAAGATTAATATTTGCTTCAAACGGTTCCATTGGCAGGCTTCAACCACCTTATAAAGCAAGACAAACTATAAAAGCCAAAGTTGATGAACTTAGTAACCAAAATCCACAACTTTAGCCCAAGTACCAACTATACACATTTTTCTTTAATGTGTACGTCCAAATATGCATTAATTCACCCAAAAAATATAATCACTAGAGGAAAATTTGCTAAAATGACATGAATTTCAAAAGGTTAACATTAGGTTTTCCTGAACCAAGATAAAAGATAGCTTCCACATAGACTTGTATAATCTTTTTTCTTCATTAGGTTTGCGTTCCATTGATTTTTTTTAAGTATGGCTTTAATGAGGCACAATATTTATTTATGGACATTCAAAGGACAATGTTATGAATATTATAATTATGTGGATGTAAGTAATATTTAATAATAAGGCTCTTACCCCTCCATCTTATATTGAATGGCATTTATAACTCGTAAATTGAAGAGTTTCTAGTATTTATTTTGTATAATCTCCAATTTTACAATTATATTGCTTAATTCTCCTTTTATATTGGTCTACAATATTGAGATTTTGTAAACAGAGGATGATGTACACCTATTTGAGACTATGAAGTAAACGAGAACTCTTCCTTATCTTCTATTTAAAATTTTCTCTTGTCTTTTTCATCTCTCTAGTCTCAATGAAAAATGACATTAAGGTCCTACAGAAGACAAATATTGCAAAAGAGTCCCTTTAAACCTGGAAATTAATTAGAATCCCAGAGAGATCTGATTATAATAAGAGAAAACATGAAAAGACAATACCATCCCTACTAAAATACATTAGAAAATGAAAAACTGATTTTATTTAAACCTAATTCCCCCTTGTGATAGCTCACGCTCTTCTCAAAAACTAGCAGTCTGGTGTTAAATCCACTCTCATGTGAAGTTAACTCAAATGAGTTCACCGTCACATGGCCCATTCCCAATCTTTACTTCAACTGTTTTTCTAATTCTATATTTTGCATAAAAATGACAAAGTAAGTATTAACAAGCAGGGGAGCATCTAATTGTTGTAAATAGTGTATGTGGGTATGTCAAAGGAAGAAGTCTCACATTGCTCAAGACTGGGGACACCATAGTGTTTAATAAAATATGAGATTGAGCTGATTAAAAGGCTAATAAGAAGAGTCTTAAAACTGACCATTTGAGATGACTGTTATAACCTTAAAATGTTTTAATTAGACAATTTTAATGACAGTTAAATGATTTAAAAACCCATTAATCATTGTTTTAAAACTGCTCTTTTAATTATCACTAAGCTGTTATTTGTTATTATGGCTACCTAATCGTCAAATGATTTCTGCCTATAAAAGAAAACATACAATACCAAGGTCAAGGTGAATGGGACTGGGGTTAGGTGACACTGAGCTCTATCCTTGAGCTTCTCTCCTCTCTCTCTCTCTCTCGTTACAATATTATCTCCTGCTATTCTGTCACCTTGCTTCAAGCTGAAAGGGTTCATTTAATCCCAGGGAGTGCCGCTTCCTAATTTACTAAGGGGTTGCAGAATAACTTTTAAGGACAGTATCCATAGGACATAACTCACATCATATATTTTATTATGTTTTTGCAGGTGTTGCCAACAATCTTAGGAGATATTTCCTGCAAAATAAATTTGTTCCTTCATGACCAATTCTAGCTTTAGTTGGGAAATCATGCCTCAATTTGGTGCCATGGTCAATTTCCAAACTGAAAAATAGCAGCCGCTAATTTCAAATCGATGTTTCAAGGTTGCATACTCCTTCTCTCTAGCTTAATCGCATTAAGGGCGGTAGAACTGATTATGAAAAGAAGAGACATTATCTGTCAATCAAATTTGTTTTGAATATCAGGGTTACTATTATTGATCTTCCCCCAAGTACTCGTCGAATGATCTCGAAGATTGCTGGATATATAAAATATTTGTTTGTGCTGTTATCGTGTTAGGCATGAGTTCCCAGTGGAACTGTGATATGTTTAGTTATGCACAATTTTTAATGACTGAGATTTGATTATGCATGCCTGCCAAAATCAAGATATTATTTAATTATGTTTGCTGGTCTTTGATCTCCTACATGGTGGTGGGTCTATTTCTGTTAGAGGCTTTATTGTCTTGAAGAATATATTAATTTGGCTTTAATAAGTTGATAATTTTAACATGTTGTGAATTTCATGTGTTGATGGAAATGATAAATTAGTAAGGACATTATTATCACATGGAGCAAATTAACGTTCTAACGACTGAAAGTTTTACATTCGTAATAACTCATTATTGTTTATTGTTATAGCTGACAATATAATTTTCTGTTAATGAATTTTGTGATATTTATTATGTTTAGTAATTTTCATTGCTGGGATGAGAAATATAATTGCTCTTATTGATATTACCAAATATTATGTGAAAAATTCTATGTGGCGACCTAATATTATTCACTAGGAATGAATGGGAATTACAAGGGAAAGACTCAAATTTAATAATATTATGATACATGGGGGGTTCTATATTTGATTATGTAACAGTACAATTCTCCCATATTTATGTGCATTTTTAAGTAGTGGTTTCATCTAATTCAAATGTAGAAATTAGATATATATATATATATATGAGGTTCTATGATGAGGTTCTTTAAGGATTATCATGAGAAATTTTAAGTTATTGACCAAAAATTATGTGGAAAGTTCTAATTTAATGAGAATGGAAGAGGACTATTTGGTTTGAGATTCTAATTTAATTAAAATTACTATTGAACAGTTTTGGAAATATAGTTGAGATATTTGAAAGTGTGGGGGTGCCTATAATTTGGGGTACCTTTAAAAAAACATTGGAAAAATAAAATATGCTATTTTTATAGTTTTGAAATTATTTAAAAAAACATTGGAAAAATGAAATATGCTATTTTTATGGTTATAAAATTATGTATTATATGATACTAGCCTCATTTTATAAATGTCAAGATGTGTATCATGATTAAAAATTAATTAAGGGGAGGCTTTGTTATTTGTTGCTGAGAGCAAATGTTGTGAATTATCGAATGGTTTGAGTGGCTTGAAAATTAAGTCATTTGTCTAATGTAGAGGTAAATGTGTTTTAATTTTCATAATATCATTATTTGTAGATAAATATTTATCTTGGAATAAATATGTATGAGTATGCACAACAATTGTAAGTATTAAATTTTTAATATGGATATGAAATATTATTCATAACATTTTGTTGCTTCAAAATTTAATATGAAAGTATGAGTGTGATAACCTCTCAAAATTCCTACTAAATTAAGCTGATTTAACGCTCTTTTATTGGGTTTATAAGTCAATTTTACAGGAAACAAAACCTAAGGAGAGTAAAGAACGGAGAAAAGCTGAAAAGAAGTCATCCGCCGTGGCTTTTGGGAGAAAACGCCGCGGCGGATCAAACAGAAAGGGAGGAGTGCGCCTCTGTGAAATCCGCCGCGGCGCCCAAGCTATTTCAGAGGAAACCTGTTCGGTGAAATCCGCCGCAGCTGATTATCACATGAGCCGCGGCGCCTGAGCCACAATGTCATTCTGTAATAGGCGCCGCAGCGCCTGGCCCCTCGCAGCTATGCATTTTACTTGCTAACTTAAAAAATTAGGGCATATAGAGGTGGAGACTCGGTTTTTTGAGGGGAGTTCGACTTTTGGAGCAATTTTGAAGGCTAGCTCTGCTAGGGTTTGGAGTTTTGGAGGCTTGACACCTTTGGGCTTGAAGCTAGAAGAGATTCAAAGCTTGTAACTTGAATTTTCTGGGTTTCCTTCTTCTTCCCTTCTTGTTTCTGCTATGACTACTAGATACTCTTATAGTTGTAGTTCTTTACTCGATATGTATAGCTAAATCCGTTTTTCTAGGGTTATTTTGATCTATTGTATGGATTGAGACTTGGTTTTACTATCTCTTGAGTGTTAATGATAATATTCAGTCGTTTTTACTTTGAGCTTAATGCTTGCTTTTGTCTGGCCATCATTTGGATTGATTGATTGATTAGTTTAACTTGAGAAAGTTAAACTAATTCGTGAACTTAGGTAAAAACATGCTAGTCCAGAAATTTAATTGAGTGAATAGATGGTTTGTCGATGGATCAGAGATGTATCTGTTGACCTAGCATAGACTAAATGGGTTTTGGTTTTTAAAGTGCAACCTTTTCAAACAAATGCAAGAGATTGCTGTGTTTTAATTGTGTTTGCAAACATTTGGTTTTGACTTGAGAAAGCTTAATCAATTCTGTAAACCCAGGCTAACTGAACTTATTGTAAAGCACTACTTGAGAAGTAATTAACCCAGTTTCATGAAGTACTTTAGTGAAGAATAACCCTAGTCTCTTAATTGTTTCAAGGTCAATTTGATTTTATACTGCTTTAAACCATTGTTTTCTTAATTTCATTTCACAAACTCTTTTACAACAATTATTTCACTTAACCTAATCAAATACACAATTATGATTTTTCAACTTGTTTAGTCTTAGTCTCTGAGGGAACGATACTTTTTATATTACTTGCGACCCGTCCACTTGCGGTCAAGTTATTTGGTGAACAGAGTGAAACAATTACAATTGTGTTTTCAAGTGTTAAAGTCATGAAGGAATGGTGATGATATAAGATTTTGAGAGAAATGTTTCTTAAGTTTGCTTTTTGAAAACCAATACTTGAATATTCCTTATGATACTAACACTTTGTTTGAGGCAGTTGTATAGCTCAATCTCTGTATGCACAAATTTTGAGAATTTGTTGCATCCTTGTGATATAACATTTGTTATGTAGAGGTTGAGCATATACTTAAATATGCAATCCTATGAAGGAAATGAAGTATTTGAGGGGTACCATAAATATTAGCATCATGTACGATGGATTCCCGTTATATAGAGATACATGAATGTTAACTGAATTTCAATTGATATGAGAAAATCCACTAGTGATCATTCACCTTTACTAGTGATTAAAGGCTAAGTTGTTAAAAAACTGCTTAGTAAATATTTTGGTGTAAGATTGACACCTAGTGTCGATGAGTTGTGATTGCTCAATAGCAATAAGTATTGTAGAGAGAATAATGGAGAAAGTACATATCATTTGAAATATTATGTGAATAAGCTAGCTAAAAAGTTGTGGAGTTATCTCAATTGATTTTGTAAGGTCAAAAGTGGACATGGCAAATCTGTCAACAAAAACCCTGAGAAGAAAAACATTAGTCGAGGGGAATGGGATCAAAGCCAACTTGAAATTGACAATGATGGCAACCCAACCTTTGTGATTAGTGATCCCATAAAGAAGGTTGAATAGGTAAGAACGAGTCATTCATCAATTCTGCTAGCAGTAAAATAAATTACCAATCCCTTCCTATAGCATGAGAAAGTACTAGAATGTATTTTGGTGAAGCTGAGTGAAAACTCTTAATGACTTCATAATCCTATGGGATGGTGTATTCATTGAAGATCATTTCATGAAGCCACCTATACAAATAAGGAGTGGGCCGCTCTTATGAGATTGTGGTGAAATCTCTAGAACATTCATTAAATTAGGACGCACGCATGGCTGTTTTAACATGCAAAACTACCATTAATAGGAGGAAATGTGGGGGTATAATTTGAATAATAGTGCCTCTAATACACACTCAAGAGACGTTGGTTTTAAGTCCAGAGGACCACCGACATCTCTGTGTGTTAACTGTTATTGGTCTAGGTCAAGTTTTAAATCCAAAAGACCACAAGATATAATGGTTATACCTATATATACAGCTAATGAGGCTTCCTTTGACACATGCGGGGGATTGTTATAAATAATGTGTGTGGGTGTCTCAAAGAAAGAAGTCTCACATTGCTCAAGATTAGGGACACCCTATTATTTAATAAACTGTGAGATTAAGCTGATTAAAAGGCTACGAAGAGGAGTCTTAAAACTAACCTTTTGAGATGACTATTGTAACATTAATGTGTTTTAATTAGATGATTTTAATAATAATTAAATGATTGAAAGAACTATTAATCATTGTTTTGAAACTGCTCTTTTAATTGTCACTAAGTTATCTTTATTTGTTATTATGGCTACCTAACGGTCAAATGATTTCTACCTATAAAAAGAAACATACAATACCAAGGTTAACGTGAATAGGACCGAGGTTAGGTGACACTGAGCTCTATCCTCGAGCTTTTCTCTTCTCTTTCTCTCTCTCTCTCGAGTTATAGTATTATCTCTTACTATTATATCACCCTGCTTTAAGCAAGAAGGGTTCGTTTAATCTTAGGAGTATTGATTCTTGATTTATTGAGAGGTTACAGAATAGCTTTTAAGGATAGTGTTCATAGGACACATCTCGAATCATATATTTTATTATGTTTTTGCAGGTGTCAAGAACATCTAATAACAAGTGATGATGCTTTCAATGACAAGTCACTTTATGTTAGAATATATAACTTGTTAATTTCAATTGATATGTTATTACTGCAAGCACTCTCACTTGTCTGGTAGGCAAATTAGAATATATTTTGTAATTATGTTTTTGTATGTTGAGATTAGATGTGTTATAGTGCAATTTCAATTAAATGAAAATATGTACTTTTTCCAATTGCTTGTGCATGAGTTTTAGTAAAATTCTACTCATGATTGATTTGAAAATTTGTATTACTTTTTTGGTCGAACTAAATATATGTATTAATTGACATATTTATAAGGAAGATGTATTATATAATTAAATGTAATTTGATATTAGATTGCATGATAATTTTATATTAGATTTTTAACAGTAAGGAATTGACAAGTTAATGTGCCAATATTAACAACGATGCAAGAAATAACTACTCACTTTATACATGTTATTTTAAAATAATTAACTTATTCAAAATAAAACCATTTTAAATTATAATATGCAACTTAAAGTGCATAATATATTGCATACATTTTCTAAAATTAAATCTTTAAATGAAACTCTATAGTTCAAATTAATATACTTAAATTCCAGAAAACAACTCAGGACGTCTACAATAACAAGTGAAGGTGCATACATCAACAAGTCATTTAGCAGACTTTTAGCATCACAAAAATGACAAACAAATGTGTAATTATTAACAATTGTTGCAATGTATATTAATAACTAATTAATATTAATGTGCGCCTCATACTTGTTATCAACAATTAAACCAGCTATCTAATTAATATTGATGTATGCCACATACTTGTTATCAACAATTAAACTAGCTATATTGATAACTATCACGATATGTATTAACCAGTGAAGATATTAGTAGGAGTAATGAAGTCTATTTACATTTTCATTAAATTACAGTCTCTTATACTCAGGCTTTTTTAGGACTTTCAAGTAATTTGCAACTCTTATGGGACTTTTTGTTGTATTTTTTGTTCCTTGTGACCTTAGTGCCATTTTTCCAATCTCAATCTCTTATACATTTTTCTCATTTTCATAACATTTATTTCCTTGCAAAAATTTATAAATTAAAAATTAGGAAAACCATTTTGAAGTTACCTGTACTTCTTTTCAATTTTCAATCTGGTACCTAAATGTTTTTCTCTTAATTAAATCTTTAATTTTTTTGACCAAAAAATAATTTAATTTTGCTCTTTTAAGTCATTAACTCTTGTTTAGAAAAAGCTAATAAAATAAAGTCACAAGAGTTAATGTTGCTTAAAAAGTAAAATTAAATAATTTAATTAAAAAAATACATAGATATCAAATTAAAAATTGAGAGAAAGTATGGGTATGGTATTCTTGAAAATTTTATGAACTGGCGGTTCACATACCATCATGCACCCAAACCGTCGAGATGCATGAGATCTCTTCCTATTTGCCCTAGCCCCTTTTGACTTCATCATCGAGCTTCCCTTTAGGCCATCGAGCCTGACACACCCCAGAAAGTCACTGTTCACCATCAACGTCCTCTCTTTTCGCCATTCTCAACCTGTTCGATGCCAAGCCACCATTCTCCAAGCCATGGTGCTATTTCTAATTCTCCATTGGCCATTTCGTGCCCTCTGTACAATGTGACCGTTTCTGTTCTATTCTGATATCCATTACTCACGTCCCCTACCAACATTCTTCTTGTACCTTGAGACTCATGAGCTAGTCTGTGTTTAGCGCTTCTCATGTTCTTCACCTCTCACTACTTTCTATTAATTTTTGTTATCATAGTTTATGTCTTTGATATTGACTTGGAAGCTAAACTAGTGATAATTATATTTCACGATTTTAATTTTCTAACTCAGGCAAAGGTTTCACCTTTTATAGCTCACGATGTAGATGTGATTACATCTCTCCTTGAATTCCTTGCTTTTAAGTCGTTAAAGCCAGACCTTTTCAATTATTTTCCCCTTAGAGGTGAAAATGCTTGCTTTGATCTCTTTTTTTTAGAAGTTTTGTCTCTGAATTTATGTTTGCATATTTGAGGATTGTGGATTAGAAATTCGCACTATGCCTTTGCGCTTTCAATTCAAGCTCTGGTTCTCCCGCCAATCTCTTATTTTTTGAACTTGCCTACTGAATGTTGAGGCTTAATTTGGTTATGGGTTAATCTATAGTTTTATTTACGTCATATGGCAATATGATCGCTAATTGGCAATGGGATAGCCTCTTGGCAATCTAGATTTGTAGTTTTTATAATGTAGAAGATTTCCTCAGCTATTTGTGGTTAGTTGGTATTAAGGTTTGGTTCTATATTTGTGAAAAACAAATATGGAGTTTGTTAGCTTCTCGTAGTTATATTACTTGAGATATTTAATTATAAGTTGTTGGCAAATACACGTTGTAGTATCACTTAAGTATGCTTTTATCAATTTCGCTTAGTTCCTTGATTGATCATTTTTTTCCCCTTCAAAACATGTTAAATTTTGCCACTATTCACTATATATGCAATTTATGTAGAGATTTTATTTGGGTTCTTGTGGGGATATAACAGTATAATATTGTAATTATTATTTTATTTACTACTTGTAACTAGATATGCAATCTAGACACAAATTTGGGGATTACTAGGTAGACGGACTAGACACAAATTTTGGATTTCACATGTGAAGTCTTCATCACTTAGAAAGATGATGTGTTGCAACCAAAAGCTAAGTAACAAAACAAATGGACTTTAACAACTTCAAAGCATTTCTAGTGATCTCTATTGACAAATTCATACACGAAAGCTGTGAGTAATTATTTTTATTTTTGATGTGTTATTTTTTGAAAAAGATTTAAGTTGTAGGTATCATATGAAGCATTTCCTTGTAATAGTTAATACCCAATATTCCTTCAGATATAGATGTGATGAAGAGTTGGAATTTATGGAAAATGACCATTATATTGAGATGTGAGCAATTTTGGGCCCATCTGCTCCTTTTGCTCTCTTGCATCTTTCCTCTAAATGTGGAACTCCAATCAATTGTAGTCTTTGTAAATTAGTGAGATGATGCATTCCCTTTCAAAGTGACCCTAACTATAGTTATTGGGTAAAGAAATCAAAGTGATTGGAGAAAATGTGTGATTTTTAGAAGAGAATGTAGGCATTAAAGATCCTAGAACTATATCTTATAATCCTTAAAACTACCCCATGGATCAAGGTTGTCTATAGAACAAATAATGAATTCTTCAGGTGTAGTAGATAGATGTTGCATGACAAAATAGTTTCATAGGACTTAATAAGCTTGAAACGATAAGATGTTGAAAAGTAGTGAGATTTTAAATCCATTTATTTGTTAATGCTTCTTCTATGTCTATCTTTGTAATGGATAGAGACTTTATAGAATGGGTAGTTGATGAGAAAGATCCTTTATAGAACAATGCATCTATATATTTCAAAGAGTCTTGAGAGAATCAAGTGGACAAGAATTGACAATTTCTATAAGTAAGATGCAATACAGCATTTGTAAATGGCAAAAGCCAGACTGAATGCCTTACCCTTTAAGAAATTTTGTATTCTCAATTACTTCAAATTTGGATTGGGGCAAAGGTTATCTAATAATTGCAAAGTATCACTATATTTCACCTCTATATCTTTCCCCAATCAAGTGTTGAGGACATGAGGTTTATCTTTGCTTTCAAATTAACATCCTTGCACTCCTCAACATCTATTGTTGAACCAAGTTTCTTATTGGCCACTCCACATCTAAGGTTAAATTCATTGTCAATTTAACTTTCTTCTCTTTTCATCATCATCTCCCACTATGAATTTTGACAAATTTTGTAGAGTTTTTGTTCCAACTTTAAAGGCCTTACAATCATATTTATGAAAATGGTGCAAGGTTATGAACTTTGTAACAATATCAATGGAAAATTTAGGATTGTCACACCAATTCAATTTCAATATTCACAATTTAACTAAGTTGTCTGTACTTTTGGATAAACTAGTCAAATGAGAACCACAAAAGAGATCAAGATGCCTTACATTTTATGATATGATATTGTAATAAATAAAAGTAATTAGTTATCACACAAAAAAAAAGTTACTTAAGGGTTAGTTGGGGTGGCTACAAGGGATGACCATTTAGCAGCCAATGACTATAAATAGATGGATTAGTGATTAATTGTAATAGGCTTTTGGTTAAGAGAAATCTGATTCCCTTTTTCTCCTATCTCTCTCTCTCTCACACATAGCCCTTTATATCTCTCCATCTCTCTTCTCTATCTTTCTCTCTTTCTTACCTTCCTCTCCCAGTCAAATCACAACTTACTAAGGCAGTATTAGAGCAAGCAGTCACTAATATCATGGATATCAATCAACTTCAAAGTATAGCAATGGAGCTTGAAAAGATGACTGACGTTCTAAAAGAAACTCTACTATTAATGAGAAAAGATGTGACTGAGTTATGAGAAATGTTATTGAAGGAAAAGTTTATGTATTACTTGGAATGATTCGAGACTCGTATTACTTGAGTTAGTACTTTTTTAGATATTTCTGATTGCTTTAAAGCACAAGCATTTTATTATAAGTATTGGTATTCAATGCTTGTGGGTAAGTTATGTGTGTTTATTCGGGAAAGAAGGAAGGATTTGTATGTTAGAAATTATGTCAATACAATAAGAATTTTGCATCCCAATAAATTTCTGGTTATAGGCAATGTTTGACAGGTTATATTGCATTTGGACTTGAAATCTTGATAGAATTTGGTTGGATGGAGGAGCTGACTTTGGCCATTTTGAGCCATCTTTCTAATATCCAGGGTATGGCTCTAATTTCCGGACTGAGTTTTTTGTAGCTTGAATTAGGAATGCACCCTAGTCAGCGTTGTTAAATTAGGAACGGTTAGCATTGGAATTTAGGTATAATTTTGTGTGTTAGTAGAGCAAAGTTATTGGCTTCAAGGTTGCTTCTGGTAAAGTAAGGTTAATTTAACTCCTCATGAGGATTAAACTTGAACTTCTTCATTTGTTCTATTTATGTTCATTGATAGAGCCTGGAAATATGGTAGCTGTAGGATGTAACCATTTTAGGGCTACTTTTCCATGTCTGATTACTTCCTTATAGTTGGGCACTCATTATCTAAGTCGGGGAAATGGTTGTCTGCTTTTATTTAGGATCTTAATCACCAAAAGGCAAGTGTTGTTGCTGATCACTAATTGCATCTTTGTAAATCTTCTATTCATTTCATAGTTGCCAGTTCATATTATCTTTAAACTAATGAAGACAAAAATAGTTAATTAAATGGGATATATACATATGCTTTGTTAATGGGATATTTATGTATGCTCTGTTATGTCTAATGTTGTTTTGAATTCTACAATTTCTGTTTGTACAAATGGAGCACTATGCTTTGCAAGCTCAAAGAAGAGATATGAAACATAAAAGGAGAAATGTTGTGTGGTCAATTGCAATGGACAAGTGTCTAACTGAAACCCTAGCCATTCAAGCAAAAAATGGGAACAAAATTGAAAAATGTTTCAATGAAAATGCATATATTGCTGCTTGTGTGGCTATGAACACCCGTTTCAACTTAAATTTGAATAATCAGCAAGTGATCAATTGTCTGAAGACAATTAAGAAGGGGTATAAAGTAATGAAAGATATGCTCAGTCAAGATGGTTTTTGGTGGAATCCAAATACAAAAATGATAGAGTGTGATAGTGATGAGATCTGGAAGAGATACATTGCAGTAAGTCTATCTTTCATCTTTCTCACTCCTAGTATGTTTATTAATTTACATACAATACATAGTCCATTCTTAGTTAATCATTTATAGGCATACCCTGATGCAAGAGGATTCTATGGGAAGAACATAGAGATGTATGAGGAGTTTAAAATTGTATGTGGAAACTACCAAGCCCCCAGTCGTTGGGCTAAGAGAAAGGATGAAAAGCATGTAATGGACATAAAGACTTGTGATGATGAATCAGCCTTCTTTGTGTCTTGGACATCAGAAGACATGAGCGAGATAGATAGAACGTAACTGAGTCATACACTGGGCCTTCAGAGCATGACCAGGTGCCTGATGGTTTTGAAGAGCCTCCTTTAGTTGAGCCTCTTTGACATCTTCTCCATCGGCCTCATAGCTCCGACGCTCTTCAGGATGCATTGATGGCTGTAGCTTCAAGTATTAGACACTTGGTTGATTCAGCGAAGCAAAAAAAAAAAAGCTCAATTGATGCCAATAAGCTGTTGCGGGCTGTGATGGAAATCGACAGATTAGAAGAGGGGAGATAAATGTATGCTTTTGAATATTTGAATATAGATCCTATCAAAGCTAGGGCCTTTATGACATACAATCCATAGATGAGAAAGATATACCTATTTAGACAGTTTTGGTGGTGGAGGTGAATGCGACTAGTGCTTAGTGTTTTTTGCTGTATAGAATGGAATATTTTGGACTGTCTGATACATATTTTTAACTTTTTGGCCATTGTTTGACCAATCTTTCACCGATATCCTGTTAGGAGTATGTATAGATTCTAGGAATTGATTGTAATGAATTAATGGCAGTTTGCAGGGGACACTAGTATTTTTTTAACCTTTTTTGGGGATGACATGTAAAGTTTGAACATACCTATTGCTATCCATACTTCACAATATAAGATTGGACAGCAGCTTGGACCCTGCGCATGGCATTTACTGGGTGACATTCTATTTTGTGCATTGAGCAGGAAAAAAATAGTTCAAAAGATATAGCACAATTTTTTAGTGAGAAAATTGCAAACTAGATAGTAATTGGGAAAGAAGAATAGTTTATTTATGGGAGAATTACAGTGAGGTCTCAAGCAAGGAAAACAATTAAAAAACAAGTCCCAGAGATTGTCATTCTCACTATAGGATTTGTTATTATAGACTGTTGAGGTTGTTATTGGGACCTTTCAGTAATTATTTTTCTTCTGTGGGACTTGATTGTAATTCCCCCTTAATTTATTTATTTAATTTTCTTGCATGTAGCTGGTTGCTTAATAATAAATTATAATTTTTTTTCAATTTAATTTCTTTTATGCTTCTTTTGCAATTAACAATTGTGAATTGATTAGAATTTTAAATGTCAAATACTTAAAGTTATATGCATACTTTAAGGTGTCAATATCTACCGTTGTACGTCTCTTCCCAACTTGAGCCTCTCACTTCCTTTGATGTATGTATATGTTAGGATGATTTGGTCTTCTTTACCTTAGCTATTTCACTTTGGATGTGTTTATATTGTGATGTTTTTATTGTTTAATACTACATCCAATCTTCAACATAGTTTGAGATTTAATTTGATTATAAATATAAGATTCTAATTTAATATCTCTCATATTTATTCATTTTTTCTCAAAGTAGTCCTTATAGTAGTTGCACATGTTAACGATTTTATCAAATTATAGTTTTAACTAATACACTTAATTAGCAAGGGTATTTTAAGGAAGACAATGTATTTATTACAAATAATTAACTTAACTATTTTTCTTAAGGGTTAATACAAATTTTAGTCCCTCAAATTTGATCCCAATTTGGTATTGGTCCCTGAAATTTAAAACGTGTGGTATTGGTCCCTGAAATTATGTCCGTTTCAGACCGTTGGTCCCTGGCATCTTCGCACCGTTAAATTTTGCTGACGTGGCGTTAACACCGTTAAACTGATGAGTTGGCATATGACCTGGACATGATATTGGTCCCTCAAATTTGGGGCCATTTTGGTTTTGGTCCCTGAAATTTAAAACTGATGGTATTGGTCCCTCAAATTATATCTGTTTCTGGCCTTTGGTCCCTGATAGCTTTAGGCCCTTCTCTTTTTATCTGTTCCTGTAGAACCCTCTGCTTTGCTGTTATCTGGTCTCAGCGGCTCTGGCGGCTTGCTGGTTGTGCCTGCCTTTTTGTTGGAGTTGCCAGTGAGGTTCTTGTTGCTTCTACTCAAACTTCTTACTCTAGTAATGTGCTTCTCTTTTTTCTTGGGAGGTTCATCATCGTCTGTACTAGAAGAAGACGGTTTCAATGGGAGTGGTTTTGTATCTGAAGCCGGCTTCTTCTTCTCATGAACTGTTAAGTCACCTTTTTGGCCAAAGGTAGCAGAGGAGGTAGAAGGTTTAGCTGAGAATGCACTGCATTTCCTCCACACTAATATAGGAGCAGAAGCTCTGTGTTTTGACAAAAGTGAATCCCAGATTGCATAAATTCTCTTCGACCATAACCTTTCATTGCTCATGCCACATCATCAAGTTTTAGTTGCCAAGTCAAATGCAGTATCATAGGTTAACAAAGAGCCAACTCAGACAAATTTGACGGCGTAAAGCTATCAAGAACCAACAGCTAGAAACAGATATAATTTGAGGGACCAATACCATCTATTTTAAATTTCAGGGACCAATACCAAAATGGCCTCAAATTTGAGGGACCAATACCACGTCCAGGTCATATGCCACCTATATGCCAACTCATCAGTTTAACGGTGTTAACGCCACGTCAACAAAATTTAACGGTGCCAAGATGCCAGGGACCAACGGTCTAAAACGGAGATAATTTCAGGGACCAATACCACACGTTTTAAATTTCAGGGATCAATACCAAATTGGGTCCAAATTTGATGGACCAAAATTTGTATTAACCCTTTTCTTAAAGGTTAATATAAGCCCTAGTCCCTCAAGTTTACCCTCATTTTGGTTTTAATCTCTCAAATTCCAAACCATAAGTTTTAGTCTCTCAAGGGGCAAAATGGTCTAAGTTTTTATCCAATTATAGGGACTAATGTTTTAAATTAAAAAAAACTAAAGAAATCAAAACCTATAGTTTGAAACTTAAAAGACCAAAACCAAAATGAAAGTAAACTTGAATGACCAAAAATTGTATTAACCTTTTCTTAATCTACTCAAATTAGTCAACTAGCTCTTATACTACATCCGGTTCTTAATATAAGAGCTAGTTGAATAATTTAAGCAGATTAAGGAAGTTTGTTAAATTAGTTATTTGTAATAAATAGGTGTTGTCTTTTCTAAAATACTCTTATTAATCATGTGTATTAACTAAAAATATAATTTGATGAAATTTTTAATATATGCAACTACTACAAGAATTAGGAGTATTTAACTTGTCCCGTCTTGACCATCCTGTTCTCATCCTGGTTAATTTGAGATGGGATGAGACAAAAAAAATTTTTGGGACGAGATGATTATAAGACGAGACAAAACATTAATCGGGACAAAATGTGATGCAGGACAGGATCGTCCCGTCCCCTTTTTAAAAATTACTTATTAATAATTATTAATAGATTATTCAATTCTTTTTTAAGAATAATTATTTTTTACAGTGATTTTCAGCTCTTAAACTATAATATTATCTCAATAAAATATCTTTACTCAATAAAATAATTTATAAAACCATTGTATAGTATTTCTTTTATGATAGTTTTTTTTTTCACAGTATTGTTTTTAGACTTTTTTTATATTATATAATTGGGACCTTTCGCATAATACTTTTTAAGTGTTTTATCTTCAGAAGCCCAATTAAAAACAAATATTACAACATAAAAAAAATATCTAGGCCCAAATTATATTGGTTTGTAAAAAAAAAAAATTGAAGTGAGACGTCAAATCTCATCCTGTCCCTGTTTATCAGGACAGGACCAGGATACGCCTATTCGGGTGCTGTCTCACCTCGTGAACAGGCCTAACAAGGACCACTTTGTAAAAAAATTGGTTAAACATAATAGACAAAGTGGACTAAAATCTTATATTTAGTGCCAAATTAAAAGTCAAACTAACCCTTATATTAAAAACCAGAAGTAATATTAAGGATTGGAGGTCCTATATATATATATATATTTTTGGTAAAAAGGTAGTATAATTTTTTTAGGTGAAACAAGAGTATCCTCAGGTCACATTGGACTTGAGACTGATCCCTTTCGGCTCTGGAGCAGTTAAGGAATAGCCCTCCTAACAAGTGTACATGAGCAGCTAAGGAATAGCCCTTCCAACAGAGGTAGTCTAATTTTAATACAACAGAAAATGCAAGAATTCTATGGATTATATGATTCGGAAATCTGATTCTAAAAAAGAATAGGATCATAGGGCTTGAACAGACTTGAACCGATCCCATTTCTCCAAGTTTGAGAGTGGGTGTATTGGGTTGCAGGTAGGTTAACCCACACTTCCTACTCGACAATATTTTAAATAAGATTGTTTCCAATAAAAAGATATATATGCGTAGCAAAAGAAATATGAAAGCCTTTAAACATTAAAACAAATATATGTATTATTCTCTCACTGATGTTCTTAATGATGATGAATATAATTTATTGTCTCGATCAATGTTTAATATGTTGAAACAATCTTTGGCAAAAAAAAATGTTTAAACAACCGCGCTGGCTGAAAAAAATTGTTTAAACAAACGTAAATGATTTGTTGAAAGGAAAAAAAAGGTAAATGATTTAAGTTTATTGGAACAAGCACATTATGATGTGGGGCATTTTATCTCTTTACAATTTTAAAAATTTATCTATGACTTAAATTTTTGTCCAATTTTTTCACCTTCCTCCTTTATAGTTAGGGTATTGATCAAATGAAAATACTTAAGTCAATTTCATTATATCCTCATATCAAGTTTTTTAAATAACAAATGGCCATATCTTATATATTTTTCATATAATTTTATAATTAAATAATAATATTTTAAAAATAGGACACATGACTATATGCTATTAGAGAACTTGATATAATGAATATAAAAAATTTGATGTAAGTATTATCCTAATCAAATTAGATGCCAAAATATTTTTCTAGAATCTTTCTAAATAAAATAAATTCTACTAAAAAAATATACATATCTAATATAAAATTAGTGGGATAATTAATTATTAAAATTTCCATATATGTTAGAGAAAAATATGCATTTAAGAGAAAATAAATTAATAAAAGTATGTTCTTTATTGATCATCAACAAAAATCAAGGTTAGAGTTTGCTTAATGTAAACTTATTTCTACGAATTTTGATTTAGATGATAAAGGGCACCACAAAAACAAAATTGTCCAATATTGTTTTGACTCAGGTAGTTAGTGACTCTTCCTTCGTAACTCGTAAGTAAATTACAGATTATTACTTCATTCACAAATAAAATAAACTACATAAGGAATATAATGTCATAATTTTAGTATTAGCATGTTTCTTTCTGATTTTTCACTTTGTCATGAGTTGCTGTTTCATAGGCAAAAGATACTACACTTTAGAAGCTCAAATGATCATATAATTATATACTACCTCCTGTCCTAATTATAAATCCTCATTTATAGTCTACAAAAGATGTTTTATAATTAGGACTTGAGGTGGTATTTTTGAGTATGAAATCGTAACATACATTATATTAGCAAGTTATTTAGAAAAGAGAAAATGCAAGCAACTATAAGATTGTGACCCAAGAATTGAAATTACTTGTGTTAGCTTAAATCAAAGGAAAATCCCAGAAAAATGATTCTTAAACATAGAAATCCCTAAATGGACACTTGAATAATGAAAATCCCTTTTTAATCATATATGACTAAATAGGGATTTGCAATTTTACTAAAATGACCAAATTACCCATATCAATTGCAAAATGAGGGTATAACATTTATTAGCTTGAGAGGAAGATTGACAGGAAGAGAAGGAAAGGAAATGCACGAATAGTTGCTAGTTTGAAGGTGAGAAGGTGGAAAACAAATTGTAAGTATTTTTTAAAAATCATATGCCTCTCTTGATCCTCCTAACATTAATGTGGAGTTGTAATTTTTTCATTTTGATGGGTTTGGGCTCTGGGCAAGTCGAAGATTCAGACAGAGCTGAAGTACAACATTATGGGAGTCAAATGTTCTTCAAGTTGGGTGTTGGTTCTTCTTTTTTTAGGCGTGACAATGGTTAGAAATTTGAACATATGGCTTGGTTAGTATTGGATAAGATTTAGATTTTAGACAAGTTTGGAAAATTTTGAAGAAGCTCGGTGATGATTATATAAATGGAAAGCTCAAATATGAATAGTACTAATTCGTGAAGTGTGTGGGTAATAGCGAAAGTGAAGTTCTGAAACACTATATTGAAGTTGTTAATTAAGGAAGTGGCTATGTGGGTTGATTTTGAAAATTGATAAAATATGTTTGTTAGAGAACTAACATTATGGTGAATTCTTTTTCTTGTTTGTTGCAGGTTAGAAAGCAAAATGACATGTAATATTAAGTCAACATTCTTAAAGGAACTTGCTTTGATTTTTCATATTGCTGGAAACTTTTTAAGAATAGTGAAGGTGAAGTTAAATATAATGGTGGGAGTGTGAGAGTGAAATGATAAAAAGAGGGGACGAGACTTGAACATTTGATATCAATGATATTAGAATGGTTTGATACTAATATTAATGGTTGTGGCATGAAAATTTGTCATTAATTGTATATTTTCTAAATACTATCAGTAAGGCTTTGGTTTTTGGCAAATGTTATTATTCTGCTTGTTATTTACTTTAAATGTGTTGTTGATTATTGTAGAAGTTACAATGCAAAAATGTCCTACTTATTCATTATAAAAGTTTTGTTAATGTTCATTATCTTTATTCACACCTCTCGTATGGCGATTAACAAGTTCATTATCTCTATTAACAACTTTAATATTACCCTTAACAATAGGAATATGAGAAAATGCAAAAATAATCATTTTTACAACTTTAGTAATGCTGTTAACAACTTTAGTATAACTATTAACAACTTTTGTATAGTTGTTAACCATCTTATCTCAGAGCTTGTAAGAATTTGGAGAGATAGGTAGTATAATCATGAATGGAGAATTTTACAACTCCCATATAGTGATTAACAAGTTTATTATCTCTGTTAACAACTTCAGTATCGCCTTTTAACAACAAAAATTCGAGGAAATGCAAAAATGGACATTTTTACAACTTCAGCGATGCTGTTAACAACTTCAATATAAATATTAACAACACTTATATAGCTATTATGTAACATCTCAAATATATAATCCATATAATTAACAAAAATACTTCATAAATAGTCCATAAGTATTTCTAGCGTCCAAACCACCTAAAAAGAGTATGCGTATCTCCAAACAACCAAGTATGTCATAGTTTCAAAATAAATTCTTAAAGTATTTTAACAATATAAAATGATGCAATCTTAGGGTCATGACAAATAAAAATAACATAACATGTGCTCAAGGAGCATAGAAGAGCCTTCATGACTCACTCCATTGGTGCCTTCTCTTGCTTCCTACTAGATCTATCACCTAAAAATATTAAAAGAATGGATGAGATTTAACGTCTCAGTAACAACTAAAATTCCTGACATATATAATTTAAAACATCCATATAATATCGAAAATAATTTTATAAATATAGATTCATATAAATATTAAGTACTTAGATTGTAAAAAAAAAGTTCATTAATAAGTCAATGTCATAATCAATCCATATTCATTTACAACATATATCATTGTTCATCCTTATTCCACTGACTAAAACTATAGGCTAACACATAGTCCAACCGAAACTAATCTATTTAACTGGATTTGTCCCAAGCTCACCAGTACTTAAGGTATACCCGGCCAAAGGTGTAAAGCTCAAACCCGGATTATAGCTCCCCTCCTTAAAGAGCAAAACTAAGGAGGTGTTATATGTTCCACAACTCTAATGCAATCCCGGCCAAAGGAAAACATGGAAGAAGGGACCCTGACAAGTGCCTTAACTGTGCACTAAATAATAGCATACCATGTGGTGATTAAATAACATATCAATCTTCATCTAACCTCAACCCATCACATAATGCATATGCCATGACAAGTAATGGTATAACATAATATTTCAACCAATATACTATTATTCCACAACAGAAAAGAATAAAAAATCCAATACAAATAATTAACCCTACAATTTCTTTGTACTTCAAACACCATAATTATCAAGATATTTATTTATTACTAATACTATCTAATAGCATAAGAAATAGAAATGTATATAAATAGTAAAACTCTATTTATTTGGAAACTCAATATTGTAAACATATATATATGTATATGCATTTAATACTAACATAATTAATTTGCAAGATATTTAATAACAATAACAATCCACAAACAATTAATATATATGTATATTTGGAAGAAATTTTAGAGTTATTTGCTACTTTTTAGCTTAACAGATAATCACATAAAGTTACTCCAAAGCTCTTAAAGAGAATCTACAAAATCACACACAAAGTATCTATCACTATATATAACTTAAAACTACTCTAAAGTTACTCTAAACTATCCTAAAGTTACTTAAGAGCTCAAACTACCCTCTTAAAATACACCTATTATATTTATATATGCATAAATACTTTTAATTAAATGCTGGTTTAGTAAAAAAAAAAATTTATATTCTTTTATAGTATAAAATTCAAATTAGAAAGTTAGCTTGCATATTAATATTAATATTTTGTTTATAACAGTGGCTCAATATACACACACAATTGAAACACGAAATTGACGTAGGGGAAGATGGGACACGTGGGGTTAATAATGAAACATATAATATACACAATCACACACATATTGATGAGAAAAATGATTTAGGAAGTCTAGTTTGAGAAATGAATAAATATACATACAAAAAGTAAAAAAGGGGTTTCAAGGAATTCAAAAAAAGCAATAATAAATGTATATATTAGTATTCAAGTAAGGCAATCTGATGTGAGTTTATTGGAGGCACACACTATACATATAGAAAAGTGTGTGGGCTGAGAATAAAAATAAATAAATAAGCACACACCCACCAACAATAGCAAAAGAAGGAAATGAATGCCAAATGGGTTAACAAGTTTGAATAGTTGCCTCACTCTACGGGTACCAGGTGGGGTAGGAAAAAAATAACAATAATAATAACACATAAGTAAAGAGACCTCATGATATACATTTGTTAGAAGGTTGGAAAGGACACATTTCAAAATTCAAATCACCAAGAAGGAGAGGGAAAAAGCTGGAAATGATTGAACATATATATATCTCTGTTGAAATCCCAGCATATACGCTGAAGTAAGTTGAAAGAGAAGGAAGGAAATAAAATATGGAGATTTAACTGTCAGGAAGGAAGAGTTCGAAAAGAACAGTGTAGATAAGAAAATCAAAGAGACAAATAAGATAACAAGCTGAAGGCAAAAGGTGATTGACTTGAGAAAGAAATGGGAGAAGAAGAGTACCTGATCAATATGGAGGCAGAGGCAGGACAAAGTGAAGAGGAAAAAGAGGGTTTCACAGCAGAGCGTGTTTAGGGTTTGTTCTTTTTTTTACTTATATTATTATTATAAAAACAATATGATGACTTTTATTTGCTAATAAAAATAGTAATAGCAATAGTATTTTTTTTGTATACATATAATTATTTCTTTACTTAAATTTCATTATTTATAAATTTCCTTTTATAGAATGATAATTTATTGTATATTTTTTTAACACCCTTCTTAAATCATTTTACTCTTTAATTATAAATCCTAAACCATAATTAACACAAAATCCCAAAATAAATAAACTGTTACATATTAACCACCTCATCTCAAAGTTTATTAGAACCTGGAGAGATAAGTTGTATAATCATAAACCAAAAATCTTACAACTCTCATTTGTATATAAAAAAAATCTTACAACTCTCGTATAGCAATTAATAAGTTTGTTATCTTGTTAACAATTTCAGTATCATCTTCAACAATAAGAATTCGAGGAAATGTAAAAATTGTCAGTTTTATAACTTTAATGATGCTGTTAACAATTTCAGTATGACTATTAATAACACTTGTATAGCCATTAACCACCTCATATTAGAGCTTGTTAGAACTTTTAGAGATATGTTGTATATTCATGAATGGGAAATTTTACGACTCTCGTTTAGCTGCTAACAAGTTTATTATCTTTGTTAACAACTTCAGTATCATTTTTGACGATAGGAATCCAAGGAAATGCAAAAATGGCCATTTTTATAACTTTAATAATGCTGTTAATAATTTCAGCATAAATATTAACAACACTTGTATAGTTATTAACCACTTCATATCAGAGCTTGTTAGAACTTGGAGAGATTAGTTGTATAATTATGAATGGGGAATTTTACAACTCTCGCACAGCGGTTAGCAAGTTCATTATCTCTGTTAACAACTTAATATCACTTTTAACAATAGGAATTCAAGGAAATACAAAAATAGCTATTTTTATAACTTTGGTGACGCTATTAGCAACTTTAATATAAATATTAAAAACACTTGTATAGTTGTTAACCACCTTATATTAGAGCTTATTAGAACTTGAAGAGATATGTTATATAATCTTGAATGGGAAATTTTATGACTCTAATATCGAGATTAGCAAGTTTTTTTTATCTCTGTTAATAACTTTACTATTGCTTTTAACAACAGAATTTCAAGGAAATACAAAAATAAGTATTTTTACAACTTCAGTGATGCTTTTAACAACTTTACTATAACTATTAACAACACTCGTATAGCCATTAACCACTTCATATCAAAGTTTATTAGAACTTGGAGAGATAAGTTATATAATTAGAATGGAAAATTTTACAATTCTCGTATAGCGGTTAATAAGTTTATTGTCTATGTTAACAACTTCAGTATCGTCTTTAACAGCAGGAATTCGAGGAAATACAAAAATGACCATTTTCACAACCTCAATAATATTATTAACAATTTTAGTATAACTATTAACAGCTAGCATAAAGGCAAATAATCATTACTGGCTATTTTTTCAACTCATTTCATAAGAAGACGGTCCTATAAACTAAGACATGAACATGAAACATGAACATTAAGTGCGCTCTTGCCTTACAAGTTCTACAATAGTTAACAATACTGTTAAAGCAAATAACAACTTTAGTTATGACATTTCCCAAGAATTAGACCCTCTATGATAGTATTAACTCTGTATATAATCAGTAATAAGTTAACATTAACATTACAACTCCACTTAATGTTTTCTTATCATTGACATCGATATACGCATTACCTAGAATATGGATAAAGCATATGCCACAACCCTTTATCTAAAACAATAGGAAAGGTTGCTAAGTATTTACAAGTAAAATAAAAAATGATCTTCAAAAAATAAATCTTCTTGTTTTGGAATTGGGATTTTTGCTTGCTAGTTCTAGGCCTTCCAGAAAGTTTGCTAGCTTTAGGTAGATGTAGAAACATTTGACCTATTATATTTTCAAGCATATCTTCAACTCTTATCCTTTTTTTCATTGTTTTAACTCTCACATTCTCACTATTGTATTTTACTTCACCTTCAATATTCTTAAAAAGGTTTCCACTAATATGAAAAAATAAAGTAAGTGTCTTTGAAGATGTTGACCCAATATTGTATGTCATTTTGCATTCTACCCTGCAACAAAAAGAAAAAAATCATCACAATATCAGTTCTCTAATAAAGATATTTCATCAATTTTGAAAATCAACCCAACACGGTTATTTCCTGTATTAATAACTTCAATATAATATGTCACAACTCTACTTTTGCAATTATTAACACACTTTATAATATCATTATTATTGAAATTTAATATTTCCATCTACGTAGTCATTGCAGAGCTTTCTTCGACTTTGCTTGAACTACAATATGCTATCCCAATAAACATATCATTGTAAACCCGATCCCACACCAACTAAGCCATATATTCAAATTTCTAATCATTTTCACATCTAAAACAAGAAGAACCAACACCCCGTTTGATTTACATAATGCCGCACCTTACCTCCTCTAAGCTTTCAACTTACCCATAATCCAAAACCATCAAAATGAAAAAATAACAACACCTCAGTGATGTTAGAAGGATTAGAAGAGTCATATGATTTCAAACAAAAATACTTACACTTATGTTTCCCACCTTCTTCTCACCTTCGAACAACACCTTGGTGTGCTTTTCTTTTCACCAAATTTCTTCTGATGCTAATGGATGTGATACCCATGTTTTGTTATTGATAAGGGCAATTTCATCATTTCATTTTATTTGAAAATCCCAATTTAGTCATGCATGATTAAAAAGAGATTTTCATTATTCAAATGTGCATTTGAGGATTTTCAAATTTATGAATATTTTTGTCATTTTCCCTTAAATCAATTATATCTTCTAGATCTTTAGATCTTTAGCATGAGGTTTACTATTTACTCACTTTTATGATTTATAAAACATTTATTAAACTTATATATAGCTCACTTAATATAATAGCTAGTTAGGAATTAAATTTGGTTCTAAATATAAAACCTCAATTTACTTTCTTTTTAAATTTGTAATTCATTATCTAAAATACCTTTATTAATTATATATGTCAAGGGATTTTCATATAAAAGAGTAATAATAATTGAAAGGGATACTTTAAGAAAATCAATTAATATCTATTATAAGTAACTAATTTCACTATTTTTTTAAAAGAAAAATCTCAAAAAAGTGATTGTTGAATTTTAAAATTTCAAATCAATATTGGTTACTACATTCGAAAAGAAAATAACAACATCCAAAAAGTAAATAACAACATATTTTTATAATAACTTCTGGTTTGGAATTTTGAATTTCAATAATTAATTTTTTATTTTTATTTTTTTAATTTATCAGTAATTCTTATTTATAATATATTTTCTAGAAAATCTTTCACCCGCACGGTGCTGTACTAGCTTTTCCTAGCGGCGTCCCTAACCATCGAAGAGCGTCCAGCTGGTTTTAAAGAAGAGGGGGTGCCAGCCCGTCCTAACCCTAGGTATCTTCTTCTTTTGCTCGCTTTATCTCCATCGCAATCCCTGGTAGTGATAGCTTTTGCGACCAAGATCTCGAGCTCCGATCTGCTCATCTCGGATTCCTATTACACCATGGGCTCCAGGAAGGGTGACAATCCTCACTCCGGCGATGGTGCCAGTCCTGGGTTTGTTTCTTCTCCCGCTGTTTCTTATCATCTTCTTCATCACCGTTTGATTAAAATCATTTTTTTTTTGTGTGCGCGCAGCAAAATCTTCATTGGAGGGCTAGCTAGAGATACAACACTTGGTGAGAAAGAGTTTACCTTTTTTCTTTTTGTTGAGTCTATTTCTTTGTACTGAATCATTTGATTTCAATGATGGGACCTTTTGTTCGGTTTGTTCATTCAGAACAATTCGTCAAGTATTTTGAGAAGTATGGGGAGATAACAGACTCGGTGATAATGAAAGATCGGCATACGGGTCGACCCAGGGGTTTCGGTTTCATTACTTACGCAGATCCTTCTGTCGTTGACCACGTTATTCAGGAGAACCATGTGATCAATGGGAAGCAGGTAGACTCCAGGAATTTAATCTTGCCTTCTTTCCATGAGGGGAAAACATAAGCCGAAATTGAATTATGGTTTTTATTCTAGTCATATGCCCTTCACAGGTTAATAAGTCCCTTTTTTAAGCGAAGTTAATAAATCCAATTTAATTTCTTGCTGCAGTCTAGTTCTTTTTACCTATCGGTTTTGTATGTTTACTTTTGTGTATTGACCTTCGATTTATTTCACTTGATGCTCTGTAAACTTCATTGTACTTGTTGAATTATTAATCCTTTGGCTTCAAGTTGTCCTTTTCTCTTGCACATACGAAATTTTCAGCTTGAAGCATAGGATTCTCCGTGGTTGCTTCGGTACCAACCTTTTTTTTTTTTTATGGTTAACATTATGAATGGCGTTATTGTAGTACAGATAAGCTTTTGCAACCGAGCATATACTTATCTTCCGGCCCGCAACCTATCAAAGCATGACTAGCTTATCGAAATTTAACGACCAATGGAGTTGGAATAATTTCAAGGAAGTTATCTTTTTATAATTTTGAGGCTTAAAGCTTTAGCTTCCGTGATAAATTTATGTCAGGTGGAGATCAAAAGGACGATTCCAAAGGGCTCATCTCAGGCTAATGATTTTAAAACTAAGAAGATATTTGTTGGTGGTATTCCAACCTCAGTAAGCGAAGGTTTGGATTCTGGATTTCTTTAATGAGCTTGTTACTATAGTCATTAGCTAATGAAATTAATATTCTCCATTTGCCTTGTGATTGTCAGATGAATTGAAGAACTTCTTTTCAAAGTATGGGAAGGTTGTGGAGCATGAGATCATTCGTGATCACACTACTAAACGCTCTCGAGGATTTGGATTTGTAGTGTTTGACAGTGAAAAAGTTGTTGATAATTTGCTGTCAAATGGAAACATGATTGATATGGCTGGTACTCAGGTGAGTTCTGTTTGGTTCTTCAGGATATTTCATGTGAACCAAACCCATGATCTCTTGTATAATGAAGCAACAACTTCTTTCAATTCTGAAGGACATTTTATTGGAGAAGTTATTTTGCTTTTACTTTCTATTCTTGTCCAATATAATGCCAAACTATATTATCTTGTTGGAGCTATGCTGTTTGAATCTTGGTATAAGTGGGCTTACTACAGGTTAATTCTCAAGCCAGGCTAAGATATTCTGCTTATGGAAGAATCTAGGTTGACTTACTTCTTTGTTGTAGGTTGAGATCAAGAAGGCTGAACCCAAGAAAGCCTCAAACCCAACATCTTTTCCTCCATTTGGTAGTGATAGGGCACGCCCATACAGTGATGGTTATGGTGGATTTGGCGAATCCTATAGCAGTTTTGGCAGTGGCAGTTTTGGTCCTGCTTCTTATAGGTCACTTGGAGGTTTTGGCAGCAGGCTTGGTGATTACAGTGGGTACGGTGGTGATGAATTTGGTAGTAGTTTTGGAGGCTATGGTGGTGGTGGTGGTGGTTTTGCTGGCTACCGAGGTGATTCATCATTTGGCTATTCTAGCCGCTATGGTTCCTATATGGGGAGCCTTGGTGGTGGATATGGTGGAAGTGGGCTAGGTGCATATGGGCGAGGCGCTGGGGGCTTTGCAAGCTATGGTGGACCTGGTTCTGGTGGGGGTTATGACTCTGGCCCTGGTGCTGGCTATGGTGGGCCGGGGGCACTATATGGTAGTAGAGGAGCTTATGGAGGCAGTAGTCGTTACCACCCTTATGCAAGATAGATTTATGCCTAAGCTTTGCTATAGAAGATCCGTGCAGGTCTAAGCATCACATTTCATAGGCAAAGGGCACTTAATGCAGGTGACCACTATCTAGAAGTCAGATGAACCGTTAGCAAGTCTTTATTACAGTATTGCGTAGACAGCGGAAGGTAGAATCTCATCAGTCTAGAGCTCCACGTCTGCAATCAGCTGTGTTTCTAGTTAGGCATATCTGTTTTTTTCCCTTTGATAATGAGATTGTTGCAAGTTAGATTGTCATATTTCTAGATATGATCTTCTAGTTAGAATCACAGTGGAGTTGTGTGAATCATGATCGTTCTATGAGTTTGCTTGGCAAGCCTATGTTAAAGATGATGACATCCTTTGTAGGATTCTGTTTCCTATTATTAGTTTTATGTTTAGCTGTATATTGTTTATGATAGTTTTTAATTAGTGTCAGCAGGTTATTGAAGTCACATGGTGACTTGAAGGGTTGGTTCCCTGCTGAGGTATTGCTGTTAGCTGTAGTAATCGAAATCATAGAAAGGATCAGACTATTGATCCCTGCCTTTAATTTGGAAATCTTAGATTCTTTAAGTGATTTTGCAATGGATATTTGGTATCCGTTTTCTCCTCTTAGCCCTCTTCTCTGAGGGGATTAAATGAAATTCTATGTTATGTTAATTCTGGGCGTATTTTAAGCTTGATTGTCTTAGTGCATCAATGGACTTGGAAGTTTTCAATTAAATTTTTAACCAACTCATATCAGGGACTTGGTTCTAAGTATCTAAATGAATAATGTATTCAGCAGTTTCAGTGCCGCTGCATTTCCTCCAATTATTTTTAGTACTGCTGCTTCTCCTCCAACCCCAATCTATACTCTACCTGGGTGATATATGTGTCATGTTTCAGCCTTCTACCACGGTTAATTCCCCTACCTAGATGAATGTTGTAGTCATACCCTTCTCATGCCATCATTTGGAAGTTTGGTTGAGATATTCTAAAGGTGTTATTGGTGGCGATTAGATTGCTGCTTTTGTTATAAAATAAAATCGTGTTTTGCCCCCCTTCCATGCCTCTTTCTGTTAGGGAGAAAAGTGAGAAGCTTAAGTTGTATGTGCTTTGAACCTTGGTGTTTGTGCAAATTTGATGTTTTATTGCCATTCCCGATTCTTTGTAGCAAAAACTGAATGAAAATCCTTGGATCTGTGTAGCTGATACATCAAAATAGTTTACTAGTAATAATTAAGTGGAATTAAAATTATGCATAGTCAACTGAATTTTTGGGGCATGTCTTTTGACGTCAATAATGACTCTCCATGCCTTTTTTGCCCCCCTCAATGAACTATTTATTTTATTAGCTTCTCTTTTTCTGAATGAAAGGCTTATTTGGTTTATAAATGTTATGCTTTGGTGGAGACACCTCCATTTTATGCTACCACTTATGGTCCTTGATGACTTCTTGTATCTTACTGGTTCATTCTGCTACAAATCTCAAATTCTTGTTTTTTGTTTGGAAATGTATCCACTTGAAAGGGATGATAATTTTCCAGGTTAGAATTGATTAACCACATGTTTTTGGTGAAGATTTTTCTGCCTGCTTATTTGATTGCATAAATGTTTTGATTGCCAGTGAACACTTTACTGGGCCCTGCATATGGTTATAACCTTGCGCATCTATAATTTTTCTTCAGATTAATAGGGGCTTTTGTGGCTTTGCAATTTATTATTATTGTAATTCATAGTTCATTGTGGAGTATGAGCCGGATTCTATTGAAATTTATATGTGCAATTGAGAATGGCCAAAAAAATACCATTAAAATTAGAGTTTCCCAATTGTAAATTTTGCCTTTTGACTCGAGGAATGATATTTTTACGATGTGAAATGCTGCGGTTTATCTGAAGAACTCATCTGAGTTGACTAACGCATTGTGTTATGCCTTAAAACTTTGAAAGAGCTGGCTTATTTCAAGTCAAACGAGTTTAGATTCCTGAATTTAATTAGTTGAGAGCCGTTTTCTTAAAAAATATCCTAACGCTAATGTGTATCAAAATTATGAATCCAAGATCAAAGGTGTGTGTTAAAATCAATTATAAATCTAAGATTATAGTTATAAGTTTCCAAATACTCCTATATGTTTATATATGTTTATATATCATAATAACGAAATTAAGAAGTTGATAATAGCTATGTTATAAATATGATTTTGGGTTCAAAATTGATTTTGGGATGTGAAAGGGTGTTTGGTTGTAAGTTAATAATTGAATTTGACGTATAAAGGGGTGTTTAGGTTATTCTCAAAAATCGGTTTTAATTATTGTAATTAGTGCTTATTTGGATTGAATCTAAAATTGATTGTGTGGCAGACTTCTGTTTTTGTTGCGAGTATTGTAAAGCACTTGATGTGAAAGTTTGGTTTGGTCATGAGCTATTTAAAGGAGCTTGTGATAATCAATTTTACAAAAGTATTGTTATAAAAAATTTATCTATTTTTGGCCCCTCATGTGAATAAATACACGCGTAAAGTTTGGACTTGTCTCCTTTTTCGCATTGCCGATATAGATCTTTTGCCTCTAGTTGTTTGGATCACTTCTCCCACAGGAGCCCTGCGTCTTTCTTAGTTTATATTTTGTTTATAATATTAAGAAAGTAAATTAAAGTGGTTATTTGTAATAAATGAGTTAATTTTTTTAAATTATAGCAAGATGAAAGCTTTCTTAATAAGTAAATGAATTATAAATTTGGAACGTAAAGTAAATAAGAATTTTATATTTATAATCAAAGTTTTATTTTCAAATAGTTTTTATATCAATGATCAGAACTAATATGACCATTTTTTCAGTTCTCCGTTTCTCCTCCAGTTAATTCTAAAGGTTCACTTAAGTCTAAAGGTTCACAAGAGATCGAATGTTGTTAGAGATTCTGATAAAATATATGTAAAATCCTTAACAAGCTGTTGGTTTGGTTGAGAATATAAGTTCAAATTTTAAAAACCCAATTGTTAGGAGGGTTTTAACTTTTATATCCTTGGCCTAATAAAGATTAATTTCAAGTTTAAAGTGACTTGAGGATGTTCTGAATTATACTAAAAAAAAAACATATGTAAAATCATGTTCATAGGAATTTATTTTATTTTATTTTTTTGGGAGGCAGGGGTTGAAAATTGAAAGGGAAAATCATTTTAGAAAGATTAACCGAAAATGATTGGGAAAAATATATTTCAACTTCAACCATTTGTCCTTTAATTTATGTTCTAGTTTTGTTGCTTAAATTTATAAAGTGTTCTCTCAACTTTGTTAATCTTGATGCTGTTCATAAATGATGATGATATTGTAATTTTAAATAAAAAAATACCAATATTAAAATTTTAAATCTTGATAAAATGATTATAACCAAAAAATGCTGGTAAAATTATTTCCAAAGCTGACATATTAAATCTGATACTTTTTGGTTAAAAATCATGATTTAAACTAATTATGCTAGGGTTTGAGAACTACAAAGACATATTATAAAAGTAAGGAATTAAATTGATATTATGTGGAATGTTAGAGCTAAATTTTTTTTGGCCAAAATGTTAAAGCAGAATTATACAAAACTCTTGAGCTTTTAGTCAGTTCCACATAACTTTTGTAATATTTTAAAATTTAAATTTAACCCCCTAATCTTTTGTTTATTTATTTTTATCATGGGCTTTTTGCTATTAAATTACTATTATTTTTTTTAACGGAAATTAACATGAGATTGAGAGGTATATCCTATGGCATTCTATATAAGTTAATAATAACCCCTTAAACTTGCTTTTTATTTTTATTTTTTGCCAACAACCCCTGAACTTTAGACTGATTGCTTATTATCCCTTGACATTTCAAAACTTAAATTTAATCTCATAAAATTTAGGAAATTTTATAAAGTTATTAACTTATATGAGATGCTATGTATTATCCTATGTCTGCTGTTAATTTGATGTGACAATTTTTGTCAAAAAGATAACAGTGGCTTAATGGCAATGAATTAATGATTACATGATAAAAATGATTTAAACTTTAAAATTTCAAAGACGTTATAAACAACTAACTAAAATTTTAGGGTTTACATATATTTTAGCTTTAAGTTAAACCGTCAAAGCTATACTCATTTAAGTGACAAATGATAAATCATGTCCTCTAATAAGATGTCTTGTTCATTTTTCGATATTTCTTCAACTTTTCCGAGGGCTTTTTTTCTTTGAAAAAGAATATCCTAGGAAAATTACTTTAGAGTCTTACGAAAAAAAAATCTAAAAATAATAAAGATTTACAAAATGCAAAATTAGCATGGTAATTCCAAAATAAATTGACAACTAACTTTCCAAATTATATATGCATGCGTGGAAAATTTTTATTTATAATGAAAAAGTTGTTAAATTGCCTGAGGATGTGTTTGGTTCGAGGAGAATGGATGGAGGGAAGGGGAGGAATGGTAATAATTGATTAACCATTTTATCTTTATATATTAGTTTATATTTTCTATTTATATGTTATATAAATTAATTTACACAATAAGTCAAATTTCGTAATTTATTAAAATTCATTCTCAACCTAACATTTTGTCAAAATATGTAGACAAATTAATATAATGATCTTTATGATTTCTAATTAATATAATAACATATTTTAAAAATCAAATTAACAAAAATTATGCGGGTAAAATAGTAAAAAAAAAATTTTTGTTTTTATTTTAAGTTAATTTGCCATCCGTATGACCGTATCTAGAACTAGTAAGAATTTTATTTTTATTATTTTTCATGGGAACTTTATTATGAGCGCAAAATAGTTAAGAAATTTTATTTTTATTTTAAATTAATTTGTCTTCCATGCCAAAAAAGTAGTGAGGTTAAAATAGTCAATAAAATTTTGTTTGAATTAATTTGCCATCTATGTCAGGACTCAGGAAGAAGTGAGGAGTTTATTTATGTCTTTTTTTTGGGGACAATTAGGGAGAAGGATTAAAAAAAGTAATATTTATTAGGAAGGATCTTAAAAACTATAATAATTTATGTAGACCAAACATTAAAATATAAATTTTTTTCCAACAAAATATAAATGTAAGACTACTAAATTACCCTTAATTAACTAAATTCCTACATTTTCTCTAATTACATCTCCATTGAATATATTTTTTAGGGTTAATATAATTGTTTGTCTCTTAAAATTGCACTTATTATGGTTTTGATCCCACAAATTTTAAATCATGAGTTTTGGTTTTTTAAGTTTATTTTTATTTAAAATATTTGTCTTTATAATTAAATACAAAAATGGACCATTTTACCCCTTTAGAAACTAAAATTTATGATTTGAAACTTGAAAGACTAAAACCAAAACAGAGGCAAATTTGAGGGGATCAAGGATTATATTAACCCATTTTTTAATAACTCCTTATATAAAATTCTCTATAATCTTTATCTCATAATTATTTACAACAAAAATTTATTGAAATTAAATTAAAATTATTTATTATTAATCCAAAATATTTTTTATACCTAAACACATGATAAAATGAAATTATTCATCTACATAAACCATACTAACAATGGTTAATTTTTATTTTTGTCTTTCTTCGGATTTCAATTGAAATTCCTTTTTTTTTTTCCAAATATCTCTTTGTTTACCTTTTTTATAAATTGTTTTACTATGTGTGTGTATATACATATTTCATAAATATATTTAAATTTAAATAAACATATTTTAACGTAAAATACTGTAAATTGATTTTTTGAGTTGAAATATAAATTGATATTTAAAGTATTTAAATTATATTTTTTTGATGTTTAAAGTATGATGCTTGGACGCTTGATAATTAAATTGCGTGATTTATTTGCATAAAATATATATTTCGGTATATAAGATATTTCGGATTAATAATAAATAATTTTGATTTTATTTCAATAAATTTTGTTGCAAATAATTATGAGAAAAAAGTTGAAAAGAATTTTGGTAAAAATTAAGGAGATTATGAAAAAATATATGCAAAATGTAGAGATCTAGTTAAGGGTCATTTAATAGTTTTATATTTATATTTTAGTAATTTATTCTTATTAATAATTGTAGTTTTTAAGATCCTTCTCGATAAATAGTGTTTTCTAGGTTATTCTTCCTAATTTTTCTTTTTTTTTCCCCAAGCATTGATAGAATATCACATAAATCATGAAAACAAGATACTTCCAAAATTTGACTCTCCCTCAAAACTAGAACCGCCTCTGAAATGGTTGAAGCAGTCAATCAAGAGCCAGTGAGTCATATCGAAGACAACTCGAGGGTTAAATCAGTGAGAAATAAAACAATTAAAAATTAATTTAGATTCTCATCATGCAATTCAAAGACTAAATATTAATTTAATACCTTGAATCTCTAACAAAATAATCATATACTTATATTTTCTTTCCAATTTTTCCTTCAATTCCCTTGATAAATTGACATCATAGTATTATACTAGTTAAATTACTAAATATTCATTTTAGCAAAATATCAAAATAGATTTATGGTTTTAAAATATTCCTATGTACAATCCTTTAGTCACTCAACTACTTTTTTAGCATTAAAACAACTTTTTTTTAAAAAAAAAAACACACAACCAGGTTAACCTACTAAAACTAGTCAGGTTGACCAGGTTATCCCGAGTCGACCTGCCGCTGATCTTTTGTCACAGGACTAGATCAGTGGGTTGACTGGTTTTCGATCTAACCTGGTTTGTCTGATTTAGTTTTTAATACTATGAGAATATCCCACTTTGGAGGAAGACAAAATGAGGGCCCTCTCCTCCCCTCCAAGCTAACACACCCCAAAACAAATAGGCATGCATGCACTCCACCTATGAAGGGACGGCATAATAATGCTAAACAAACAATATTATGTGATGGTAATTAGATTTACACTATATTCGGTCTTTAAATTAACATTTAGTTTGTAATTCAAATTGAACTACAAACTAGATCTTATATTTAGGATAAGAGGTAGTATTACATTTTAGAATTCAATTTCATATAAACTAATAAGCAATCATATCCTGCAATAAAGGTAACAACGCACGATATTCATTAAATTAGCAACTTATAAAATCAGTTAATTATATATAGTATGAAAAAGAAAGAACAATTGGTATTACTAAAATTTAAAATCTATTCATTGAACTCTTCCCCTTTTATTTATAATCATGATTCAACAACTCATTTTTTAGCACAGGTCTAATGAAATTCAAGAGTGTGAATGGAAGTTCTTTATGCTACATAAAAAAGAACCTATATAACTTAAACCTGAATTAAATAAAGTAATCGAGCCATCCACCTATGCATATCGGCTCCTTTCACAATGTTATTGTTCATATGCACAGTAATAGTGATCCTAATATAAACCGGCCTTTTTTTGGCCCAGAAAGCAGTACCTTCATTAATGTCCATAAGACAAGTACAAAGCCCAATGACAACAAAAGGTTTGCAGAAAGGGAAAAGGCCCAAGAACAAGAAAATCCAAAGAAAACCTAAACTTAAAAAACAGACACGAGGGAAGCAACAGCCGTTGCCGCCGTGGAATCCAACCCCTATCGTCCAACCATCAAAAACTATAGGGACAGACATGCTATCACCGGCAACAGTGCCATGGAAAAGGATGGGGGTTTGAAGAACCACCCCAAAAGGGCCCACCCCCTTTGTTGACAAGAACACAACTAGACTGGTTGAAGAAGAACGTCCATGAGAAGACCTCATAGAAGCAAAAACACCCATAGCCACCAGCAAAAGGGACGAAGACGGAGGAAAGAGCTCCTTACTGGCGGTTGCCCAGTAAACAAAACGGTCGTATACCCTTCAAATTTGCCGCTACCAACAACAAACAATGATCCTCTGAAAGATGTTGCAATGAAGGAGTAAGCACATTATTATCAGAATCCAACCCCTAAAAAGGAGGATAGAAGCCACCATGAGAAATCTTCGTATTGGAACTGTAACACTTTAATTTACTATCTAATTTTATGTCAAGTGGAAGTGATTGGAATAATTTAATAAGTTATTAAATTGAAAATTTTAAATTTTTAAATTTCTTTTCTCGAGTTATTATTCATTGTAATTTTAATTTTGATCAAATTTTAAAAAATTATAACTAATTTTAAAAAAATTGAAATGACAAGGTTCCAAGTCCTACTCGAAACTTTCAATGATAACTTCAAAAGGAAAAATACTTCCAAAGTGTAATCTTAGCTCATGTGTGCTCAATTCTATCGTGAAAATATACTGTTTATTTGGTAACTTTGTCAATTTTTCAGAATTTATGCCTAAATTTCGAAAGACATAACTTTTTGTACAAAATTTCAAATTTTAGGAATTATCACTCATTTCAAAGCTAAAAATGAGATCTATTGATCTGCCAAGTTTTATGACCAAGTTCCTCCATTTGCTTAAAATCTCGGTAGTCAAACTTTGACTCCGTTTAGGCAAACTTTTACCCTTTTAGTATTTAACTTGCCATAGCTCAATTTTAACAACTCAAGCATAATTTTAACCATAATCCACAACACATAACAAGTGTATCCACATGGGTTACAAGTCTCAATGGTCAACCAAACATCATTTCATATATATTACAAATTTAGGCATAAAGTTCATTATAATGTCATCAAAATATTCTTTATAATGTAACCACCTCCTTGCCTTTGTCAAAACCATTTGCAAACCCTATTAGTGTTATTTGGACATAGAGAGGAATGAGATTTCATAGAAATCTCACTTGCAAAGAATTACAATCATAATGTTAATCAAACAAAATAAGTTACATGTACTTTCAAAAAGTATTCAACTAACTTTCATGCCATGTAAGAGGGTATAAAACCATTCCAAACATCAATGTATTAGTGTATTTTGCCAAGACATACAATGCAACCAATAAAACACATTATCATCAAACAAGTTTAATCACAACATGGCACATATTCAAGGAATTATACCAAGTAATAACCAAGTAGGATAACATTAAAATTGTAACTTCTATGCTACCTCTTGTGTCCTTGAATTACACGGCCTCTTTTCTTGATTTTTGAGCTTCCCTTACTCAACAATATTGCCTATCAAACAACAAGAATAAAGGTATTCCAAATCAATAACCCCACCCATAATGCAATTCTTTCTAAAAGCCTATCCTTTTAACATTTAACATAGGGTTTTAGCATCATAAGTTTTTCCTATACAATTTTCCATGTAGAATCCATATTTGAACTTAGATTTATCAAAATCCAACTTGTTCCTTCCTTTTTCAATTTGGCTAAATGGTTTCTTTAGGGTTCCAAAAATTTCATTTTCAATTTTAATATTTTCAAACACATGTTCTTCACATATTCCTCCACAGAATCACCTTCTAAATCTATTGGAAGCATTAAAACAACAAAAATCAAGCCCTAGGACAACATTCTCCCCTTGGCTAAATAGTATCCAATTTATGCACCACATGATATCTTTCAAATAACAAGGTTTAATCATCATTAAACAATCATTTCCTATCCTTCAATCCATATAACTACTTAATATCAATAATAAATAATCAAGAGCTCATTCGTGCAGCATCAACCCTTGGAGTTTTCAACCATTAAACTCTACCAAAACCAAGTTTAAAACTATCAATCCAAAGAGAATCAAACACTAGATAGAATAATCAAACTTTTACCTTGATTAGTGACTTGAAACACTTGCTTTCACCTTGATCTTTCTCTCCTCCTTCTCTTCTCCACTTGGCCAAAAAACTTCAGCTACTCAAGCTCCTCTTGTTGGCTAAAAAGGGTGATTGGTGAGGATAGGAAATAGTATATATAGAACTTACCATGGTAACTCATCTAGCCCTTGATTTTTCACCCAAGGACACTTGGCTCCATCTCTACTCTTCTTCCTCTTTAAGGCACCACATGCTCTCGTAGGTGTTCTCCAAATTAAATGAAGATGCCACCTTATGGGACACATAAATTGCTATGTGTAAAAATCCACACATTTTATTCAAAATTCTAATTTTCCGATTCTATCTCTCAACAAATCATCTTATTCCATCTAGGTCCTCACCCTCCATATATGATGCCATATATGTCAGAAAAATGGGGAAAATTTTGGCCCCACCAAGTTTATGGCTATTGCACTGTAATCAGTTAAAATTTTCACAAATCCTATTAAATTTAGTGTCTCCAAAAATTTATTTTCTTACGCCAATAACTTTGTTTTGATGAGAAGAGGTTCCTCTAATTTTCTTAGATTTTATTTTGGCCTATAACTCATTTAATTGAATTTTTCCTAAAATCGGCCATTTACTAATAAAATTTTCGACTTAGCATAATTCAAAGTTAACCTTTGCATCTAGAGGTTGGGAACAATTTTAAAATTCATAATAACCTTTCAAATAAATTTTCAAATTTTTTCATGAATTATTGAGGCCTCTATATATTTTAAATAATTCAATTTGGCCAATTTTCTTTTAATTAGCCAAAATTCTTTAAAAAATACAAAAAATTCTAAAATAAATTATTTTCATTTTATTTTTATCTTTTAGGCCTCAAATACTGTTATGCACCTTTTAGTCTATTTTTCATGATTTTTGGAGAATTTTCTAAGATTTCAAGTCTACATTCTCACGCTATTCAATATTGACATGATATTTTAAAAATGATAGTCCGGTCCTGGTCTAGTTTCAATTCAAAAGTTGTGTCATTTATCTGTTGGCTACCAAGCTTTACCCATAGTCTATTTTATTTATTCCTCATTTTCAGAGTTAAAATTAGGGAAAATGACATTGAGGTCCCACAGAACCAAAAATACAGCAAATAGGTCCCCTGAAATCCCATAATTTTTCTGAAGTCCCAAAGGGACTTAGATGCAATTTTCAGAATCTGGAAATTACCCTCTTACCCTGGCTTATGAGATTCGAAAATGCTAAAAGGAGATTAGAGCCTCTGTTTTTTGTTCGACCGGAAGAAAGTTGAAACCGTGTTGTGCCTTCGTGCTGCTGGAAATCCGGTGACAACCCACGCTGTGCTCAAATTCGCCTCACAACCCGCCGAAAATCGTGAGCCAAAGTGGTTGAATGCTCGTCGTGGTGGCTGTTTTGTTCGACCGAAGAAATTTGGATGGTCTCGGTGGCTTTGCGGTGCTGAAAAATTGGTGACAACCCACCGTGGTGCTCAAAATCGACTCACAACCCACCAAAAAATAGTGACCCAAAGTCGTTGAATGCTCGTCATGGTGGCATTTTTGTTGGACCGAAGAAATTCGAAATCATCTGGGTGCATTTGTCCTGCTAGAAATCCGGTCACAACCCACCGTGGTGCTCAAAACCCACTCACAAACCGCCGAAAATCCTGACTGAAGTCCTTGAATGCTGGTCGTGGTGGCTCTGTTCATGGGTGTCTAAAGCAAAGTGGAGCTCGTCCTGGTGTTTGAAGCAGAGGTCATCCTTGTGGTTGCGTTCTTCAGCGTTTGAAGGGAGGTGGAGCTCATCCTGGTTGCTGCGTTGTTCGGCGTTTGAAGCAGAGGTGTTATTCTCAGAATTTACTTTCACAGACAAGCATTGTCGACAGTAGAGAAGGTAAACACGTATGAATCAGAAAAACCATAGCTTGTTTGTTGTTGCGTTTGATCATTGCTCAATATTTGCATCAAATTTTGGAATATTTGGTCTTAGCAAAACCTGAGAAGATTAGTTTAGCAATTAGTAAGTTTCTTGGGATTGTTAAAGTTACAAAAATGAGCCTGAATAGTTGATATGCCTTGCTTGGAGTTCAAAGTATTTGTGAAGATTGTATGCTCTGTAGTGGTTACTATATTCCTTTGTGGGGATTTCTATTTCCATATTGATGATTGCGTCTGAAATATGCATTATGCAGCCATCCAAATGCATCATTATTTTGGTATATCTTTCTAGAAGTAGTGTGAGAAGTTTGCTCTGCTGTGAAAGAGTTTGGGTTAAGGATTTGAGCAAAGTTGCCAGAAAGTTTGTATATTTATCACAAATCTCATATAAATGAATGGATTTGTGCCAACAAGAACAATTGGAAAGAAATGTCCCTTTTTGCTGTTATGATGTTCATGAGTAGTACTAAGTGATTGATTTCATGCAACCAAGCCTAAAGCTTCCTCACATGTTTAAAGACACCATTCCAACAATGTGTAATTAATACTGAATGCTAATTATAGTAATAGTGAAATCAGATTTTTAATGAAGAAGAACAGGAACGTTTGGTGTAAGTGCATGAAGGGTTTGATGTAATCTGTATATGATTTGAAACAAGAAGCAAAACAAAAAAGCAGGAAAATAATTACTTGATTTTTATTTGATCATATCTTTGAATGTAGCAAGAAATAATTTTGGCATGATTGATGGTTTTATTTATAGGAATGGATTTTCTTTTCTATATCTAGGAAGCTTTGCATCTCTGCAAAAGTTGAGTAGGAATCTAAGAAGAATTGAAGTTCATTGTATTGGTCTTGTTTTGTAGGTTAAGAAGATAGGGAAGGATAGAACCAACAAAAGTGGACAAAGAGGCTGTAATTTTTCTGGTTATGCCTTGTTTACAGAGGAATTCCATAAGAAAAGCTCGAGAAAGTACGAATCACTTGAATCCAGGAATCAGCATGTGAGAAATGCTTGGGACAAATTATCTGAGCAACAAAAAGAGGAATATTGTAAAAGGGCCAAGGAACAAAGAGCTCCCACAAAGTCCAAAAAGTATATAGTTCCTTTCTACACAAGATGTGCACCTAAACAGTTCATCCAAGTTTGCAAGCATATCAAAGAAAGGAAGGAACTAATGGACAGGCTAAAAAAGATAGGTTTTGATAAGTTGATTGAAGTATGTTGCCACACAATTCAAAGAGAATTGTATGGAGAGTTTATGTGTGCATTCGACCTTCCAACAAAAAGCATTTCCATAAGAGGGAAGAGAAGGAAAATGAGGGCAAATGATGTGCATGACTTTATGGGGTTGCCAATAAAGGGAGAAGAGATTAAAGTAGCTGTGAGTAGTGAAGATGAAGTGTTCAAGCAATGGAGGGTTGTGTATGGTAATATTCCATACAAGAAGATAGCGTCATTGTTGACTGAGGACAAACAAGATGAAAATTTTGAGATGCTGTTTGTCATGTATGCATTGGGAACATTGTTGTGTCCTAATGCCAGTATTTGTGTCACTGATTATTTGTTGAAAGTCATACTATCAACCAAGGATAGATTGGGTCAGTTTGATTGGTTATCTTATGTGCTGAATGAACTATACAAGGGCATTGGAGTGTACAAAAAACAATTAGAAAAAGGCAAGTTGACTGAAAAGAAGAAGAATGTGCCAGGTTGTCTATACTTCCTACAAGTAAGTGCTATTATAATTTGTATATTTCTGTTATCATTTCATTTTATGGTCTGAATGTTGTCAATGGCTGCTGTTAACTTATCATTCATGTGACATGCAGATGTATTGTCTACAAAAGTTTCCACTGGGGGAAAGAAAAGCTGTTGAGCATGCTCTTGCATTTTGGGATGAAAAGAAAGTGCAGCAAAGAGTTAATATGGAGAAGGGGAGCGATCAAGGAATATTGCATCCGGCTAGTCAAGCCATCAGTTTTGATCCAGAAAATTTAACTCACCCGGTATGTGGACTTGGAGGCTTAATGTACATTTTTTTTTTCTGTTGCTTACATATTAAAGTTCTGAATTTCACTTGTATAGGAGATCAAGAAAACATATGCCCGATTAGTGTCAATGCTGGGAGAGGAGATGATGGCCCTTCAGTCAAGACTAATGAAGGATAGTGGCAGTGCAAGTGAAGAGGAGAAAGATGATGATGAAGAATCTAAATCAGAAGAGAAAAAAGGGTTCAAAGGAAGTGAATCGGAGGAAGAGGAAATTGAGGAAGAAGGAACTGAATCGGAAGAGGATAGAAATGAAGAAGAAGAACAAAAAACTCAATCAGAAAAGGAGATGGGTGGAGAAGAAAGTGAAAGAGAAGAAGAGAATGAAGAGGTGAAAGAGCTAGAAGAGGACAAGAAGAGGAAGAACAAAAAAGAAGAGAAGAAGAGGATGAAGAGGACAAAGGAGAAGAAGAAGACAAAGAAGATGAAGAAGGAAATGCAGGAGAAGAAGAGAATGAAGAGGATGAAGAGGACAAGCAAGGGGAAGGGAAAAAATATGTGAAGAAATCAACAAGGGTCATAAGCAAGGGCAAGGCTCTTAGGTCTCCATTTCTGGAAATCAAAACTAAGCCTGGGAAAAAGAGAACAATGGATGATAGGCAAGCTTTATTTGACATGTGTACAGCAAGGTGTGATGAAGAGGACCAAAAGCAGTAAGTATTATGTTTTGGTGTCCAAATTTATATTATGTTACAGAATTTACTGACTTCATAATTGTTTTATTTACATTAGATACTTTGTATCGATGTATGGATACTTTCTAACCCGTGGTGAGCTGCAATGTCTCCAACGTAGAAGATGGATAAACGATAGGGTAAGTTACATGTATATAGTTAACATTAGAATGAGTTATTTGATGGTAAAGAGTTGTAATTTCTTTATATTGTCATTTCAGTTTATGACTATGGTGGCAAAGACATTTGTTGGAGATTAAAAGGATAAAGAGGGGAGAGTGAACCGGCATATATTTTCTGCAGATTTCATGCAAAAGATGGTAGCCAATCCTTTAAGATGGAAATGGGAGGACCATGAAAGGGAAATATTACCTAAATATATTGGGTACAATATAGGGGATTGCGATTTCCTTTTCGGTCCTACGTTATTTGAAGATCATTGGTTTTGTTATGTGTTGGAGACAAAGACCATGACCTTCTACGCCTTTGACTCCTTGGTTGATAGCATCACATTCATGAGATTACAAGCAGAGGAAGAAGAAGCAAAGAAGAAAAAGAGGACGACTAAAGGGCACTTCAATCCCAAACACTTTATGGCAACACAGACTGTGTGTATTTATTTACTGCTATTATACTTGTCAATGACTACTCTTATAGTTGTCACTAGCAGCCTACGTAGTTGTCATTGCATGCTCTGTTAGTTGTCACTAGATGCTGTGTTAGTTGTCACTGGATGCTGTGTTAGTTGTTATCACGTGCCTTGCTAGTTGTCACTGGATGCTGTGTTAGTTGTCATCACATGCTCTGTTAGTTGTTAGTGGATGCTTAGTTGACTAGATGCTGTGTTAGTTGTCACTACATGCTGTGTTAGTTGTCACTGCATGCTCTGTTAGTTGTCACTGCATGCTCTGTTAGTTGTCACTGGATGCTGTTACTTGTCACTGGATGCTCTGTCATTTCTCACTGGATGCTCTGTCATTTGTCAGTGGATGCTCTGTTAGTTGTTAGTGGATGCTGTTTTTTGTTACTGGATGCTCTATCCCTTGTCACTGGATGCTGTGTTACTTGTCACAATATGCTCTGTCCCTTGTCACTGGATGCTGTGTTGTTAGTAAAACCTTTTGATTATGTGTTTTTTTTTTTGCAGATGAACTGTTTCCATACGATGTTGCGTGCTGTTAAGCTAGAATTGTTTGCCAATGAGGACAACATTGGCAACGAAGTGAAATGGGCTAAAGTTTATGTGCAGAATGATACGTGAGTGTAGTTGTTCTTTTTGATTGTGTTATGTTGTGTTTGTTCACAATAAAAATTGCATGCTGTTTACATATTGAATTTGCTTAGCAGTGATTCATGTGGAGTTTATGTCCTCTCTTGGCTACAAGAGTGGGATGGCACTGTTCGTGATGCTGTAGGATATACCATGCCACGATACTCCAATGATGAATTGCAAGAGTTGCAGGTTGGCTGTTTGTGGTGGTTGGTTACCCATCCACAAAATGAACATAGGGATAGAGTGATGTCAATACTATCGGACTTCAACAAGAGCAAGAGGAGGAGATAGAGGAGTCCATTAATTTTTTGTTCTGTTATGCCAGGATGTGTTATGAGATGATTGGCACCTAAGGGTGTGAGTCATGAGTGGCAATAACTTAATGGTCAATAGGTCTTTTTGTAACAAACTGATCAAATTATGTTTATAATATTATTATCTTTGTTATCAGATGTTATGATACCAATTTCTTGGGGACAACTCACATTTTTATTTTTGTTGTTTTATATCTTTATTGATATCGACAAATTTATGTAATATTAATAAGTAATATAATATGAGTTAATGACAAGTGATATAACAATTTCATAACAAATGAATATGTGGATATTAACAGTTGATATTCAAAATTTTTACAACTGAAGGTGTTATTTATTTATAATGTTAAGTAATATTTATATTAAAATATAATTAATCAGAAGGTGTTACTCAGAGTTATGTTCAATTAACAAGTCACTCTGCTCTATTGGCAAGTCACAGTGCTCCATTGGCAAGTCACAGTGCCACCATTGATAAGTCACGGTGCGACGATTGACAAGTCATCTTGCCACCAATGACAAGTTCGTGTGCCACCATTGACAAGTCATAGTGCCACCAACGACAAGTCAGTGTGCCACCATTGGCAAGTCACAGTGCCACTATTGACAAGTCACATTGCCACCAATGACAAGTCCGTGTGCCACCATTGACAAGTCATGGTGCCACCAACGACAAGTTAGTGTGCCACCATTGGCAAGTCACACTGCCACCATTGACAAGTCATAGTGCCACCAACAAGAAGTCAGTGTACCATCATTGACAAGTCACAGTGCCACCATTGACAAGTCACAGCGCCACCATTAACAAGTCTTAGTGCCATGATTGACAAGTCACTATGCCACCATTGACAAGTCACAGTGCCACCATTGACACTTCATTAATAATGATTATATATGACAAATAACCAAAAATATAATATGACAGAGTGATTGAAAATATCATATGTTACTAAAGCAAGTTATGTAACTTGAATTCATATTGTTGACAACTTACATCAGCAAATTAATTGACAAGTGACAGTGCTCTATTGATAAGTCATAACAGGTCTAATGACAATACAGGGTGCAGGTAATGACAACTTAAATGACAGCAGAATCTAACATGCCAATTCATAGTCAACTTTCATTTACACCTTCATATATATGAAACTACACCTATTTCACAACCCATCCTAAAAAAACACAGGGGTTGCATGTAATTATGAGAAACTAACTATTGGTGTGTATCCATTTACAAAAAATTCCCTTCACACCCATTTACAAAATATTCCCTTCACATTCATATACAAAAAATAGCTGATTTCATTATGTTTTCAGCTGAGATTTGGGTCCTTGCATGTCTTGACAGTGTGTCCAGGCTCTTTGCATCTTTCACAATGATAAACCTTCTTATTTTGGATGTTTTCCAGACGTACTCGCCATCAGTAATTTAAACCTACATCAAGAAGCACGCAACTATCATTGACAACTTTCGCGGCACGCTTTAACAACTATCGCGGCATGATTGACAACACAATCCCATTTCGTGCTAAGGGTTTCTACCCTTACTAACCTTCATCTTTTTCTTCCTTTGCCATTAAACTAACGTCAGAACAGAGGAAAACCACCCAAAAACAACCCAAAAACAGAACACCCATTATCATTCTACACACCCAACTTAAATCACAACACACACCAACCAAAAACACAACTTTTCCATTCATTAACTTCTGAATCCTAAACCAAAAACAAAAGCTTTGAAATACCAAAGGCAAAAACGATTTTTTCATTTCCCATTCCCAAACCAATGCACAATCTGTCAAGAAAGGTAGGAGAGGAGAGAAAAAAAAGTTCCACACCTGAAGATTTGTCATATTCCTAGCATTTACAGAAGCTTCAACATCTTCTTCACCCATGGAAATCCTCGCATTTACAGAAGCTTCACCATGATAATTTTGCGCAGGAAATCCTCACCAAATGAACTTCTCCCGTCACTTTTTCTGATAACAGGGCCAGGGCAAGAGGGTAATTTCCAGATTCTGAAAACTGCATCCAAGTCCCTTTGGGACTTCAAAAAAATTATGGGATTTTAGGGGACCTATTTGCTGTATTTTTGGTTCTGTGGGACCTCAATGTCATTTTCCTTAAAATTAATAGGATGTGATAGGAGCTCTCAAGCCTGATTAATGCTGTATAAACCAGAGATACTACCATTAAAAGCCCAAGGAGACATAGAGAAAGACAAACAATAACACAAAGACGGACATCTCCTTCCTTAGCCGAAGCCGAGGAGGAAGATTCCGTGAAAACCGCTTGCCCAAGTGATAAGAGAAGAGCTCCCGCCACCTCAAAAGAGGCAAGAGAGGAAGGGAGAAAGGAGTTGCGTTTTGTGGGACAGACTCGTTAGTGCTTGTTATTGAGCCTGATATAAATCAGCTTGGAGCATTGATGTATTGGACTCAGTGTAGCTAGCAAATATATCATATGAAAGCATGTTCCCATGTCCGCCTCATCATTTCCAAATTTCACACGCACGGGACCAGCAATGAAGTAACCATGACACTCCCTCCGGTCTATAATATAAAATATTAGTTAGACTTTCTTACAAATTGAAAAATATTAGTTAAGTCATTACATGTGTTTTTAATTCTTGTGATGCCAATTTCATTAGATACCTTACAGCTAAAATCCTTCTCTTTTTTCCAGTCTAGTTCCTCCACCACTACAAACTCCAATTTTAAATCAATAAAAATTGCATATTTTTTCTTATTAAAAAAGATGATTGGAAATTCTTTCCTCTCTCTTCTGATCGTAACAAGGGAGAGAAAAAGGAAAATCATTAATTATCTTGTTAATTTTTTATATTTTGGATCCAAATATTTTTCTAAAAAAGCTCTCATGAACCAAGAATACATATGAAGGCCCTCAGTCGTTTACCCATTGAATCTATTGTGGATCAGGAATACATGTATGCATCTTTGGACGTTGCCACATCACACGTAGGGAAGGATGCTAGGGCATAGGTGGCATGCTTAGAGGGCTACAAGTTGTCTTGCAATAAGTTGGACTTACTCTAACAGTTGATTTAATGAGAATGGTTCCTCATTGATGCCTAAAACATACTTTTCCGGTTTAATATGAGACCTAATTATTAAAGTGATTTTAGTCCTAAATGTAAAACCTAGTTATTGTATTTATCAATTTTTTTAAAATTATCTCTATTGATACTCCTTCAACTATAATCAAATAAGAGAAGGAGGTAGGATATTGAGAAAGTTAATTATAGTGTTTTACGAAAAATATATCATATTTTTTTATAAGGGATAATTAATATGTAAGTCCTTATAATTTTAACTGGTTTTTAATTAGGTCCCTATAATTTTTTTTTTATCAGGTCCTTATACTTTCACTTATTTCTAATCAGGTCCTTATTGTTTACTTTGTTTTCAATTAGGTCCTTATAGTTTTTATTCTTTATTTTATAAATAATAACATTTTAAAAATAATAAATTATTGTAACAATCTTATGTTAATATTCTTTTAAATTTTTAGTTAAACAAATATATTATTTATTTTTATTCTAATTTTTATAATGATAAAATTCAAATTATAATAATAAAATTTTCTAAAATTAAAATACATTTATAAATAATTTATATTTAAGTATAATTATTATTCTGATTATTTATTAATTACTAAATGATTATATTAATTATTTTTTCCAATTATATAATTATTAATTTAAAAAATAAAATTAATTTTAAAGAATAAAATTAATAAATAATTTTTTAAAAACTACAAAGGACTAATTTTAAAGAATAAAATTAATAAATAATTTTTTAAAAACTACAAAAGACCTAATTAAAAAATAAGTGAAACTATAAAGACCTGATAAAAAGAAAAAAATAGAGGAACTTAATTAAAAACACATAACAGTAAAAGAACTTGATAAGAAGAAAAATTTTTAAAAGGACCTAATTAAAAGTCAGGTGAAACTATAAGGACCCAGAGATTAATTATCTTTTGTTTTATAATTAAGGGATAATTAATATATAAGTCCTTATAGTTTCAACTGGTTTTTAATCAGGTCCCTATAATTTTTTTTCTTTTTATCAGGTCCTTATGCTTTCATATATTTTTAATCAAGTCCTTATAATTTTTTCTTCTTTTTATCATGTTCTTATTGTTTTACTTTATTTTTAATTAGGTCTTTGTAGTTTTTTATTCTTTATTTTACAAATAATAACATTTTAAAAATAATAAATTATTGTAACAATCTTATGTTAATATTCTTTTAAAATTTTAGTTAAACAAATATATTATTTATTTTCAATTCTAATTTTTATAATTATAAAATTCAAATTATAATAATAAATTTTTCTAAAATTAAAATATGATTATAAATAATTTATATTTAAGTATAATTATTATTCTGATATTAATTACTACATGATTATATTAATTATTTTTTTCCAATTATATAATTATTAATTTAAAAATGAAATTAATTTTAAAGAATAAATTTAATAAATAATTTTTTAAAAACTACAAAGCACCTAATTAAAAAATAAGTGAAACTATAAGGACCTGATAAAAAGAAAAAAAAATAGAGGGTCTAATTAAAAACACACGAAAGTAAAAGGATCTGATAAAAAGAAAAAATTTTATAAGGACCTAATTAAAAATCAGATGAAACTATAAGGACCGGGAGATTAATTATCCCTATAATTAACTAACTTACCTAATTTTCTTAATGTAATCAAATTAGTTAAATATGTTTTATATCAAGAATAAGATGAGTATAAAGAACAAAAAGTAACAAGATATTAAAATGATATTATGATTTTTTTTTGTATTTCAGAAAAAATTTATTTCTTTTACATTATTAACTATTTTTTATTTTTAAAAACAAAATAATTTTTTTTTTAAAACAATCATGTTATGCTTATTTTTACCTAATTCTTAAAGGCCATTTTTGTCATTCAAGAGCCGAAAGTGTTTCCTGTTTCCACCACCTTCGTACTTTGATGCTTTCTTGTGCCCCCGTCTTGCAGCGATACACAATACTCTGGAGCATCTGCTTCCTGCCCCGAAGGTACTGCTCCATGCGCGTTTCTCTCCGTTGTCATTTTAGCTTTGTTGTAATTGGTGGTCAAAATTGTTGCCGTTGTTTAGATCAACGTGGTATTTAGTCGCGAGTTCCTTCTCTGGTTTTGGTTATGACTTATGATCACAGGTAGTCGCATGTTTTTTTGGGATTGTTGATCGTTTTCTGAGTTTAGTTTATTGGTTGATTTTCAATTGATATGAAAATCGTCTCCCCCCCTTTTGGGTCAATTCTCCCCTTCATATCAAATGGGATTGATTTGACTGATATTCCTCCTCCCCGAATATTTCATGTTTAAGGTGCTCACTCTGATCGTATTGATTTTTCTTTTTCTCTGAACTTCTTTTTCTGTTAATCCAAATAACATGGAATACACTAGGAGATAATGACGTTAACTTCTCCTACTATTATTATTTTTAAATTTTAAACTTTGCTCTCATTTTATCTTCATGTTTGATTTGTTCAGTTTCTTTGTCTGTCTGTTGATTATTATACTTAAGTATTTGATTTTTTTAATTCGAAATCACCAGAAATATGTTTGTGTCTTTTGTTTTTATCTTAAATGTGGAAACTATGCGGTCTTCCTTATGCTATGCTCGCTAAGAGAGCCAGAGTAAAGACATATATACAAAAGAATATAAATAAGTAAACAGGAAAGAATGGAAAGCGCTCACCTCGCAAACTAGTTAAGTACTCCCCTTGTCCCTTTTTATAAGAAACAAAACCTCTCATAGTGGTGTCCTCAAATATAAGAAACAAATTCTCTTTATCCGAAATTTTAAACTAGTCTTTTCACTTTTACCCTCATTAAATATATGTTACTTATCATCTCTTTGTAATAAATGTTCACTCATTATCTCTCATGTATTCTCTTTACAAATAAGAGTATAATTGGAAAAATATGTATATATCTTACCCACCCATTTATTTTTTTAACTAAATTTAATTAATATTTTGAACTGCATGGTTTTGGTAGTTTTATTTCTTATAATAAGGGATAGCAGAGTGTTAGTTATTTTAACTGTAAGTTTGCTTTGAAGTTCAAAAAATCTGGAATGTGAAAGGGTATGTAAAAGTGTCTGCCAATTGTTCTGAAGAGGGAATATAGTGAATAAGCAACTGTTTGGCTAGAACTTGTGCATAATGAATGTGTAGTTTTATGTGTTTGGTATGAGCACAGAACACTAGATTAGCCGCCAAGGCTGCAACTTCAAGATTGTCTTGCCAAAGGGCAAGTGTACTCCTATTCTTGACTTTATTTTTCAAAAGCAATGATTGGATCCCTGCCGCTAGAAGTGCCAAAGATTTGTACTGTAATTCAATACTGGATTTAGCTATAACTCTTTGCTTTTTAGAAGCCCAATTCATCAATGTATTGATAGGCAAAACAATTTTCGAGTCACAGAGTTCTATTCCTTTTGCAATAATAGATAAATAATATTACAACATATACATGCTATACTCACTATGAGATGCATGGCACAACAAAAACAACATATATACTAAAGAATGTAAGTAAATAGGAAAAATGCAAAAAGAACATCTTGCAAAAGAGCCACTTAGTTATCTTGACTCATAGACTTGTGTTTCATTGTTTTTATTTTGTTCCAAAAAGGGTTACAACATTTAATTTCAATAGGGGATAATTGATGTGATGCCTTTTTTTTGTGGGCCAGTTGATGATCTTTACTTTTTCCTTGTAATTTAGGTATTAAGTTTGTGTTCTGATTAATAAGGATCGTTATATCAACGATAGGCAATGGAGGATCAGGGAGATAGTTCCTTGAATTTATTCAACAACTTGTCTATTTGGAAAGATTATGGAGAATATGGGGTTGTGAGTGCTATAGTTATTGGTATACTTATACCTGTCTTGCTTTCGGCATTGTTCATGGGAAAGAAGAGAGGAAAAGTAAGAGGTGTTCCAGTAGAGGTCAGCGGTGAGCCAGGATATGCAGTACGTAATGCTCAAAGGGTAGATTTAGTTGAAGTTCCTTGGGAAGGAGCTACAACCATGGCTCATCTATTTGAGCAGTCATGTAAGAAATACTCCAAAAGGCGATTTCTTGGGACAAGGAATATAATTGAAAAGAAGTTAGTTCCATCACATGATGGTAGACAGTTTGAGACACTCCATTTAGGCAATTATGAATGGCAAACTTATGAAGAGGTATTTGCTCGTGTGTGCAACTTTGCATCTGGGCTTATTAGATTTGCTGATAACAAAGATAGTCGTGTTGCCATTTTCTCTGATACTCGGTCTGAGTGGCTCATTGCTCTTCAGGTTGGTTTGCTCTTTTGTCTTCATTTCATTGTGTCTTCTCATTTTGTTATTGATTGTTTCTGCATTCAAGCATCTTAATTTAGTTTGGCTTAATTGCAGGGTTGCTTTAGGCAGAATATAACAGTTGTTACTATTTATGCTTCTCTAGGGGAGGATGCCCTGATCCACTCACTTAATGAGGTAAGAAAATGGCTGCAATTATATAACTAGAGGAAACAAATGTATTTCAAACAGATAAGATCCAAAGTTGGGTTGGAGGTACTCACTTGAAGCTTTGGAATGTCAACAGACTCAAGTATCCACCCTCATCTGTGACGCCAAGCAGTTGAAGAAGTTAGATGCTATAAGCTCAAACCTAACGTTTATCCAGAGTGTGATTTATTTTGAAGATGATGACTCATTGAATAATGATGCTTTAGGAGATTTGAGAAAGTGGACAATTGCGTCTTTTGGTGATGTTGAGAAACTTGGGAAAGAAGGTCCTATTCCGCCAAACTTACCTTCTAAGGAAAATATTGGACTTGTCATGTATACAAGTGGCAGTACAGGTCTACCAAAGGTTTGTAACTTCATTTTGTTTTCGGTGAACACCTATATACTATTGAATACCTTTTGTACTCTGTTGATGTACAGTAATCTGGGTTGTTTAGCTATTTTTCTGGGTCTAATTGATGGTAAAATTATGAATAAAGAGTCCTTTTAAGTTCAAGTCTTTATTCCTATGGATTTAATCTTAATTAGAACCTCCAATAGTTATTACATGCACGAGGGTTTCTACATATGATTGTTAGTCTAGCAATTAACCAAATAACATGCAAAGTTACTTTTGAGACAACCATCAAATTCTAGACAAGTTTTATACTCTTCTTGAGTAATTCCTCAATAACCTGTCTCGGAAAATTAAGGAAATAATTTCCATGCTCAAAAAAGTGCTAAAAGTTTCCAGAATCAAAGTTCTGTGTCCTCTAAAAAGAATTCTATATAATAAAAATTAAGACTACACAATTTTTATTCTTATTAAATAGAGTAGAAGTTCTGTATCATTTTTTACTCTATCTTGTGGTTTTCATTTCAAATGGGAACCTAAACAACAAGTCTTCTCCCATTATGTGAGGTTGTTTACATGAATTGCACAACGCTTTTGTATTTTATCAGCTATCAATTCCTAAGATATACCATCCACTAAAAGGTCTTTGGATAGTAACCTTGATAGTTGGTTTTGATCTTTCTCTACCTGTCTGCCTTTTTATATTACTAGACCATATGTTCACCCCTCCTAATTGGTGCCTCCTCTTTATACATGTCCAAGTTACCTTAAATGATCTATACCATCTTTTCCTTGACAGATGTCATGCCAACTCTTTCGCATATGTGATCATTACAAATCTAATCTTCTTCTTGTTTTTTTTTTTTTTAAATGACCACGTCCATCATGATATCTTCATCCTTGCTATCCTAATTTTTTGCTTTTGTTTCCCTTTCATGTCTAACATTTATTACCATATAGTATTGCTGGTCTTATAAAAATTCGATAAAACTTTGACAAAACTTCCCTTTAATTGTAGTTGGTATTTTCTGATTACAAATAACTCTTGATGCTTTTCTCCATTTTAACCACTCAACTTGTATTTATGCATAACATTTCCATCAATTTCACTGCCATTCTGTATGATTGATATCATATATTTGAACTTTTGACACTTGAGGTATGATTTGATTTTCATAAATTATATTGTTTGAGTGTTAGCTTGTAAGAAGAATGAATGATTACTTTGGAATTTTCAAAACCCTTGGCAAGAAAAGCATTTTCTCATATGAGGCTCGAGGACCTTGCTTCAAGCCATACAAAGCTTTATGCTAGTTATACACATGGCCATCTGCTTCATCCTTCAGTTCTCTCCATCATGATATTGGTGTATACCTTCTAAGCAACTTGAAACAATACCTCCTTCAAGTTGCAGGACCATTGTTGCTGTGGGTCTCTTGTGGTCATGGGATTTTGCTGCTGTCTTCTATGTTTCTTTCACCACCTCCTCTGCATGTCTCCTCATCACTACATATCCTATTCTACCCCTTATTGTCGACCTCTCTTTTGTTGATGTTGTATGTTTCTTGTAGCCATGGGTTGTCCTTGCCATCCGTTCTTGATTTTCTGTCAATTTCTATGCCTGTCCTTGATGTTCATTCATCATCACCATGTTCTATATCTCTGGTATTGTTTTTTGCTGGTTCTTGGGCTCATGAGGTTTCACTAGCTGAGAGTTATAATTCCTCATTTCTTTCCTACCTACTTGTTTGCTTTGCTGTGGTACAGAGAGGATCAATTATGATGCTTATTGGGCCTGCTTGGGTGCAAATTTTACCATACTTGACCCTTAAGGGCAACAGTCTTTGGGGAGGGGTTATTGTTATGTAATAAATAAATAGAGGGAGTTGATTAAGGGGTAATCAATAGTCATGATTTGTCAGTTAGCTAAGTTCTATGGTATTGGATTATATAAATAGATGGGTGAGTTAGTATGTGAAGAAACTTTTGAATAGCGAAAATTTGAGTGTTATGTTTTCCTAGTCTCTCCCTTCCTTTTGTCCTTCCCTTCTTTCTAGTCCTCTTTGTTTCCCTTTCTCTTGTAACGTTCTTGTACATCACGATTACGAGGTAACATGACACACAGAAAGAGTAGCGTGGTCACAAAATGCAAATAAAACAACTAAAACATTTCTCACGTTCACCTATTCCCTCCCTATGAGAAAATCCTTGTTCTTAAGGAGTTGGGGGTGGTGCATGAGTATCAAAATCAAGACACTGATGTCTCAAAAATTGTTTTCATTTCCTACCATGTTTTTAATTGTTTGTAACCATGTAGGGAGTCATGATTACTCATGGAAATGTTGTAGCGACTACAGCAGCTGTTATACCAATTATTCCAAATCTTGGGACAAAGGATGTGTACATGGCATACTTGCCCCTTGCTCATGTTTTTGAATTGGCTGCAGAGGTAGTTAATTTCTTTTTAGCTCCATAACTGTCTAAAAAAAGTTGCAACATTGCTTCTAAATTATTATGGTTGTCCAGTCTGTGATGCTAGCTGCTGGTGCTGCTATTGGTTATAGCTCTCCATTGACTTTGACGGACACATCTAGTAAAATTAAGAAAGGAACCAAAGGAGATGCGACTGTGTTGAAGCCCACACTTTTAACTTCAGTACCAGCTATTCTTGATCGTATTCGAGATGGAGTTATGAAAAAGGTGTTGATTTGATAGTCACTGTTCACTAGCTTTGTTTTTCTGCATTTCATATTCATAGCTTTCTAACAGTGTTGGAGTTATTATTCCCCTTACTATGATGGACTTAAGGTTGAGGAAAAAGAAGGGCTTGTGAAGACTCTTTTTCAGATTGCATACAAGCGTCGACTTGCTGCTTTAAAAGGAAGCTGGCTGGGAGCTTGGGGATTGGAGAAACTGTTGTGGGACCTCATTGTCTTCAAAAAGATTCGTGCCCTGCTTGGAGGTGAAATTCGGATGATGCTTTGCGGTGGAGCCCCTCTATCTGCAGATTCACAGCAGTTTATTAATATATGCATGGGGTAATGGCTTTAATTTTCCTCCCTTAAATGTACCTCCTAATACTTGGAAGGAATGCAACTCATCTTTTTGCGTTCGAATACCTAATGTGTGACTTTGTGTGCGTCATTTCCCTGATTTGATCTTTTCATTTTATTTATACCAAATATTGGCTTATGATTTGTAAAGGATGAACAAGGATTTCTATATGAAAACATTTTAAGGAGTAAGTTGGAGGACAATCCAGGGATATTGCTGTGCTCATATTAGGAGTTAATTCTTTGTGTATTTTGTGATGCAAAATATGGCTTGTATTATTCAGAATGGGCACCAGAATAAATAGCTATATAGGGGCAGTCAAGGGTGACGAGGTCACGGCCTTCTAGGGTTCAGCTGAGATTTTAGGCATACAATCAGATTCAAATTTCGAAATACAAAATATTACCTAATAGAATTAATATCTACAAGACTCTCTACAGTTAGTGGCAGCTAGTAAACTAGGTTAACTAGTAAAGAGACTAGATTAGGGTTTCACGCTCAAGGCCCATTCACGAACACTCCCTCTCTGGCAAGTAGATGTCCAACATGCCTGCTTGCTTCTGAAGAATTCAAACTTGGGCCTGTCTAATGGCTTTGCGAGAACATCCGCCACTTCATGACTAGAGCTTATGTGAGAGAGATCAATTTCCTTTGACACTATCTTTTCTTTGATAAAATGTCTATCGGTATCCACATGCTTCATTCTTTCATGATGTACTAGATTATAAACCATCTGAAGCACTGAGATGCTATCACACTACATCTTAATTGATGGAATTTCTCCAATGCCAAGTTTTTTAAGTACTCTGGTTACGCACAAACATTCACATACTCTATCTGCAAGTGCTCTTGACTTAGCCTTCACACTACTTTTGGATGCAACAGTTTGTTTCTTACCCCTCGAGGTCACAAGGTTACCCCATACAAAGGTGAAATAGCCTCCTGTAGATCTCTTATCAACTTTAGTTCTGGCATGGCCTGCATCAGTGTAGATAGTCATGTCTCCGGATTCCCTTTTTTGAAAGAAGAGGCCTCTTCTAGGTGTCATCTTCAAGTACCTCAACAACAACAACAAGCCTTATCCCACTTGGTGTGGTTGGCTTCATGAATCACACGATGCCATTGTGCTCTATCAACAAGCTTTATCTTCAAGTACCTCAGTCTTGTGTAAATTGCCTCTATATGGTGCTCTTGTGGTCCATTTGAGAATTGATTGACTATGCCTATTGCATGGCTTATATCAGGCCTTGTATGAGATAGGTAGATGAGTTTTCCAACTAGACTTATGTCTTTCTGCATCTACTAGTAGTCCATCCTTTTTGTACCGTAGATCATTTGATGAATCCATGGGCATTGGTGAAGGCTTAGCTCCTAGCATACATGTCTCATTGAGTAAATTAAGTGTATAATTTCTTTGAGAAACTGAGATCCTTTTTTTTTTGATCTTGCAACCTCCGTGCTTGGAAAGTATCTCAGACTGCCTAGATTTATCTCAAAAGCAGTTGCCAAGGACCTTTTGAGTTGCTCAATCCCTTTAACATCATTTCCTGTGACAACTATATCATCAACATATACGATTAAAATAGAGAGTGTGTCACTGGCTTGGCATTGTATGTATCCTGAGCTTTTCACCACCGTGGTAGATCTCTCAAAGCAGGCTCTTGGTGATTGTTTCAAACCGTAGAGTGATTTATGCAATCTACAGGTCACACCTGGTTCTTTGTACTCTGCAAGTCCCTGAGGAAAATTTATGTATACCTCTTCCTCAAGATCGCCATTTAAAAAGGCATTCTTCACATCAAGCTGATGAAATGGCTGGTCGAGATTGGCAGCCAAAGATAGTACTGTTCGTAAAGGGGAATAGCATTTGTACCCCTTTTTGGGATGAGGAGCTGTAACAAGATGTCCTATAGTTTTGCTGACAGTGACTCTTTCCATAGAAATTATTGGTAACAATAATTGAGCAGAAATAGATTTTCCAAGAAAACCACCAACTGATTAGTCCATCAATTCTGTCACTATATTCCACCTGTCTGAAATAATGGACCAGACATAAAATTATAACAGTCTGATAGATGGCCAAGGATGCTCCGGATTATTCACTAGCCTCAGTTAGCATCTTAAGAACAGCAGAAATAGCTTAAGTGTTGTTATGGTGAGCAACTGCAAACCTCTCCCCTTCAGTAGCTTGGACCTTGAACATCATTATTAGGGCCGCTGAACCAGCAATTTTGATAGCCCATGCACTGATCTCCAGCCCAAGCACCTTTTTCCTTTGGCTCGAATCACATCACCTTCTTGTGTGCTCATTAGGTGTTTTTGGTGCATGTAATGCAAGTGTGCGTCAATGCTAAAAGGATTGATTCCCCTGTACATGTGCATATTGACCGACTGTGACTTGCTAGACATCAGTTACATGGGGCTGTGAATAGGGTTGAAGCAAATGGCAGACTCACATCTTATGGATGGAGAATTTTAAGTGGGGCAATGGATTTTCCTCAACTTCAACCATATAGACAGATCTTTGCAGCGTCTGGGAGCTCTCAAAAATTGGCTTCAAGATATTTTGGGCCATATAGACTCTTGCAAAAGGTGGGTTCAGTTGCCTACAAGTTAGAATTACCACCAGATTCAAGGCTGTATTCTACATTCTACATATCCTTGTTGAAGTTGTGCCCTGATCCAACAGTAAAGCAGCATCACCCTCCCATTGATTGGCCAGACCCACTTCAGCATTTGAAACTAGGGAAGATGTGAATAACAGAATGGGGAGAAAAAGAGGTAGTATTGTTACAGATGTGTTAGTGCAGTGGAAAGGCCTCCCAGATGATGAAGCTAGCTGGATCTCATTGTTTCAGTTACAGCAACAGCATCCATCATCCAAAATTGCAGACCCTTGAGGGTAAGTGTTCTTCTTGGGGAGGGGGTATTGATGTAAGAATTGTAAATAATAAAATAGTTACTTATAGACAATTAGGAGGGTACTATGACAATTCTAAATAAATAACTAGCCGTAGTAGTCTAGAGCCTATATAAGTGAGAGACATGCCATTACAAGGGCTATGCTCATTTCGAATAATTCAAGTATACCATTCAGAATACTCTCGTCTCTCCTTCTCTTTACTCTCTTCTATTCTCTCTTCTCCTTCCTCTTTCTTTCTACAACTGATTTATTGAATGGCCAAAGGAATGAGCTCCAACTCTTCAATGACAACAAAAGAGAAAATGTACAAAACAAGCTAATTTTCTATGGTTACAGCCAAAAATCACATAAATAAACACTCTGAAAACGAGAAAAATGAAGCCTCATGAACCAGGCTCCCTAACTTTCCAATGGTTAGGCTCTCTTAGATGCAAGACACACCCACACTTGTTCTAATGCAAACACATGATTTAGGGGAAAAGGATAGAAAGCAGAGGGGGGGGGGGGGGACAGAATAGATTTGAGGGGGAAATGAGAGAAACTGAGGGAGGAGGAAGAGATATCACAGGGCTTCAAAATATTCATTCATCAAAGTATATTAGTAGTGGAAGCTATTAAGCTTGTGTTAGAAGGAGCTTTCTTTCCAAAGAAGAAAGCTCATCAACTTGCCAAAAAAAAAAAAAAGAAGCAAACAACTGGCGAATAACAACTTGCAAACATATAATAAAATGAACCTGGTTGCTAAATACTTAATCGCTAAGGAAAGCCAACTTCCATAGAAATAATGGACTTTAAATTTCCTTCTAACATAGGCTTTCCCATATTCTATCACTCTTCTTGCCAAAACTGTAATTCATTCTTCCTACATCATTCTGCAACACAGCTCCCAAAACACAAACACACGCCTGCACTCCTCTATTTTTGGGACTGCAGCATTTCGCTTACATTGGGCCCCTTTTGACACTCGTCCTTCCTAAATCCTGTCCCTCTTTCTATTGTGTGAACCTGTCTCACTAATCCTCCAGGCCCGTCAGCCTTTTTTAAAAATTATTTTAATGTTGGCTATGACTAGTCCTCTAGTTTTGTTAATTTCGAACATTTTTTAGATCTTTGTCCTTATAAGAGTTATTAATCTTTTTACAGAAGTCTTTTTAGTTTATGAAGACTAAACCAACTATTTTTCTGATGGTTTCCTTTGTGAATTTTATCATGTTGCTTGCCTAATATTTGCTAGAATAGAGTTAATAAGATAGCATTGAGAATGTAGATCATTTCACCTTGGGCTTATTCAAGGGGTTGTTTTTTTCTTTGAGACAAGTATTCAAGGGGCTGTTAGATTTGCAAATATTAGTAATTTACATTTACATGGTTCCTTTTGACTGCAATGTTATCATGCAATCTCTGCTTTAATTCTTATGATTATTCCTGTATTGTGGTTTAACTCTGTGCTGGATTACCTTCCATTAATTATATTCCGATATACTTGTATGGTTATATTTGTGCATCTGTTATCCAAATGAAGTTATCTATCATTATGTGTCAACAGGGCTCCCATTGGTCAAGGATATGGCTTGACTGAAACATTCGCTGGAGCTACCTTCTCTGAGTTTGATGACAACAGTGTGGGACGTGTTGGTCCTCCTCTTCCTTGTTGCTACATTAAGGTGCAGCATATATCTCATTGTTGATGATGCTTTAATTTAGCATCAAAACGGTACTTATTTGTTGTGTTCCGGTTTGTAATCATGATAAAACGTATTTAATGCCAAGTTTAGTATTTTATACCATGTCAGAAATTTTTAAATTACTTATTTCTAAATTGTAATGGAAAATATAATCTGCTGCTCTTCAATGGGGAAATGATTGACTTCGTTCTTCATTCTGAATGTGTAGCTTGTTTCTTGGGAAGAAGGTGGATATATGACATCAGATAAACCAATGCCTCGGGGAGAGATTGTAGTCGGGGGATTTAGTGTGACAGCTGGCTACTTCAAGAATCCTGAAAAAACTAATGAGGTGTTCAAGGTAAACTTCATAACATAGGTTGCAAGTATGTCTCTTTGAGATTTGTCTTGGAATATTCTTGAATCTTATTAAAAGTACCTACGATTTATCTGGTACAGGTTGATGAGAAGGGTATACGTTGGTTTTATACTGGTGATATCGGAAGGTTCCATCCTGATGGGTGTCTTGAGATTATAGATAGGAAAAAGGATATTGTCAAACTTCAACACGGAGAATATATCTCTCTTGGGAAGGTGACTTTTAGCACATCATTTTTTATGAACTACTGACAGAAGGCTTATAGAAAATTAATCCGGATCTGTGTATGCTCTGTTCCAACTTTATTGCAGGTTGAGGCAGCACTGTCGACATGTAGTTATGTGGATAGTATTATGGTTTATGCAGATCCCTTCCATAATTATTGTGTGGCTCTCATTGTTCCTTCGCGTCATCCTTTGGAGAAATGGGCCCAGCAAGCTGGTGTTGCGCATGGGGATTTTCCTGATTTGTGCGATAAACCTGAAACTGTATCTGAGGTTCAGCAGTCCCTTTCCAAGGTTAGTAAATATGAATCAATGATTTGCAGGATGTACATGACATTTCTTAACTATGATTTTTGTAACCCCTTCAATTTTTTAAACCATAACTTCACAAGCTATCATAGTATAAAAGAATTAAGCCTAATACAAGAAATGTGTACCATGGTAAAAGAGAATTAAACCCAATAATAAGGGTCTACCATGGTAGAAAAGGAAACTCAATATGAAGTAACTAAATCTACCATGGTAGAAATGGACAAAGCCCAATAACCTGAACAACTACAAAACAACGTAACCTGAATTTGGGATCCAGAGTTAAAATCAACATGTTAAATCCAAGACACATTCTATGGTGAGTTAGGGCTTTGACCACAAAGCCCACAACCGGCAACCATCGTCATAAAACAACTTTCATAAATAGCCAGACTCAAATAACATTCCAAAAGAATCATAATCATTCATGATCATCATCCGAGGCATTTAAGCCATTACATCAAGTAATTTAAAAGCCAAATCCGTAGTAGTTTTTCATAGTAATTCATGGTTACTTAGAACATAATGTTCAAGGTCAAATCATGCACAAATGTGTCCAAATAGCTCTAAATGATAATGTACATCCTCCCAGCACACGAAAACGACAAAGAGGCCATTAAAAGGCAATTAATAAGCCTCAAGAGTCTTCCCTTGATGACCGCAACAACCCTTGCAGCTTCTCACATCTCATACTTCCACGATTTGCAAATCATATAATAAGACCTAGGAAAAGCTCAGAACAAAAGTATATTTCAATATACATCCCACTTCACTGAAAAGTTTGCACAAAATGCATAAACATAACTTTTCACAATAGAATGATCCATTCATGTCAAAATACAATGTACATATATATACATGCATGTGTACGTATATATAATATTTATATATAATTTTACATGTCAAAATACACTGGCAATCCCATTATCGACAAGCATACAAAGTAAATGAGCCATGGTTACTTCATGCCTTTGCTCAATTTAGCAAACTTGAGAGGACTTTGATGCCAACAACTCAATCTATAGTTAATCTACATCGTTCACAATGTTTCACATCAATTCAATTGCTAAACAAGAAGTTTACATTATAACTCAAAATCCCCAAGTTTTACTCCTAATACCAATTCCTTCTAACCAGTTCTGATCTTCAATCATTCCTAACTCAACTAGTCCATTAAAAACATTAATTGCCCATCAAATCTTCTGATTAATCAAAACCCCCAATTTCTCATCTTAGAAATATATCCACTTGTGAAGTTCCTTATCAAACTCCAAAACAATCCGATTAAACTTCAATAAACTTCAAACAAACTAAACTAAACCATTAAATCTCAATTCATTTGGTGAAAATTTCACAACTCTCTTCAACCCTAACCTTAAATTTTCAAAATCATGAGCTAATGTAAAACCAAATTGATTAAATACTAAAACTACTCTCATTAAGTCATTTAAATTCATTTTAGTCGGTGGAAACCTACCAAAATTCAAAAATCTACCCTAAACGTTGACTTATACACTTCCAAACCCGAAAAATCCAAGAACAAGAGATTGGAATCAAGGTATGGTCGCATACCCAAGTGATTGGAACCTTGAAGACCCTCCCTATAGTTTAAAAATTGAAGTCCTAGTATAGCCTCCGCATTTCTGCCCCTTTTCCTTCTATTTTTGAGATACTGCCTAATAACCCCGAAGAGGTTGCTGAGAGTTTTCTAGGGTTGCGTGCTTAGAAGAGGCAGGCAAGAAGCATGTGGTTGGTTTGAGAGAGCCTTGGACATCTCTAATCTCTAGGCAGTCCTTGTTTTTGCTATTTCTATTAGTTGTTGCTGTTACTTTCCACTTCCAGAACGAAAGCTGTCAATTGTCACATCTTCCTCTTGCTGACCTCATTGAAGGGGAGTTGTACTAGTTAATCCTACTTATTTGGCAATAATATTGCTTAGTTCTTTAAAATTTGGCATTAGACTAGGTGCTTTCTGGGGCATGGTGGGAACAAGAATGGAGTCAAGGGTGGAAAATATGGAAAAGGTGGTAGAACTACAGAGAGCTAGTGTCGAAGCAAGAGAAGAACGTGCTGCTGTAAAATGTGTAATGATAGAATATTACTATTCTTGTTTTGCTTTGGAGCCAAGCACAGCCACCCAAAAATGAAGGTGGTTAAGGAGCCCTGGGGGGGACCTGAAGGCAAGGAATGGAGGTTGTAAACCAAGGAATATGGGTGCAGGACGCAAAGACTAGACTATAAGGGAAGAAGGGATTGATGAAAAAGATGTTAAGAAATATCAAACCTAGTGGTGTCTCTTTTAGGTGTGGAAGATCCAACAGGGTGGAACTTTAGAATGGAGTGATACTTCATGATTTATGGCGTACTTGAGTTTGAGAAGCTGGATGAAGCAGTTGTAGGCTTGGAGGGGCAATCTACTAACTGGTTTCAATGGACAAAAGTCTGAGCTTCAATTGCAGATTGGAAGGTGTTTAAAACAGCTGTCGTTGAGTGATTCCATTTCAGTCAAAGTGGTGACAACTATGAGAGGATTGCCAAATTGAAACGAGTTGGGTTAGTGACAGAATTTAGAGAGAAATTTGAGTTATGGGTGCATGAAGTAGAGACTAGACTATAGGGGAAGAAGAAGGGATTGCTGAAAAAGATGTTCAGAAATATCAAAACTGTAGGCGCCTCTTTTTGGTGGGGAAGATCCAATAGGGTGGACCTTTAGGATGGTGTGATACTTCATGATTAATGGCGTACTTGAGTTTGAGAAGTTGGATGAAGCAGTTTCGGGCTTGGAGGGGCAATCTACTAACTGGTTTCAACGGACAGAAGTCTAAGCTTCAATTGCAGATTGGAAGGTGTTGAGAAAAGCTGTGATTGTGTGATTCTATTGCCGTCAAACTGGCGACAACTATGAGAGGATTGCTGGATTGAAGCAAGTTGGGTCAATGACAGAATTTAGAGAGAATTTTGAGTTATCGTCTACCACTCTTCCAGATATGCCTGAAGAATCGTTGATGGGGATATTTTTGAACGGGTTGAAGGATGAAGTAAAAGGTAATGTTTGGTTAATGGAACTTTGCAGCTTGAAGGAATTAATGGATGATGCATATCATGTGGAAGGGAGAAACACAACGTTGTAAAAAGTGGAAGAGAGGAAAGTTAGGGGTGTTAAGATGGGACCTTATCTAAAATGGCCCAGCACTAAACCTAATTCCAAAATTTGTGAGCCCATTAGAAGTCCCAAAACTTTCCCTCCTAACTTCTACAGCATGCATGGCGGACAGCGAGGAGAAGGAAGAGTCCTGCATTGCAAGATTCTTCTGGGGTTGGCTGACTGGGGCACTCTCTTTCCTCGGGATGCACATGATTGCCCCAAGGTACTGCATGGGAGACTTTAAGCGATCTGTAGCCTACAAACCCCAATCATGATTTTGAGCCTGCTATCATGTGGAATTTTTGGAGGGAAAAATTATTTCGTTTGTATTGTTGGACATTAATATACAAGGACTATATATATACACATTAGGAGAGAATAATGCCTAATAAGCAAGAGAATAAAGCCTTAAAGTCCAATGAATACTAATAAAGCCTATGCAATACTAACGGATATTCACAATAAATGCATAGTATTACCACATTCAAACATCGTTGCAGCATCATGAACTAGTCATCAACCCCAAGAAATGGAGTTTTGGGCAAAGAAAGCTAGAGTATCTCAGCCATATGGCTGACCCTTCAAAAATTGATGCCATGGTCAAGTGGCCAATTCCCAAGGATATTAAGGGCTTGAGAGGCTTGTGGGGCCTCTCTGTATACTATAGAAACTTTATCAAAGACTATGGGAAGATTGCAGCCCCCATCATTGAATTATTGAAGAAGAATGCTTTTCCATGGAGTGAGAAGCCCCAGAAGGCTTTTGAAACGTTGAAGTCAGCAACGGTGTCTGCTTCCATTTTGATCACTTCAGCTTTCCTTTGAGATAAAGGCTGACGATTGCAGAACTAGTGTTGGAGCGGTGTTGATGCAAACCGGAAGGCCCATAGCTTATTTTAGCCAACAACTCTCAGAGCAAGCGAGATAGCGGTCTGTTTATGAGAAATAACTAATTGCCTTGCTTCTTGTGGTGAAAGCAAGATTATTTGACTTCCAAGCTTTTTATCATACGAATTGAACAAAAGGCTCTCAAACACTTATTAGTAAAGATAATTATAGATCCTAACCAGAGAAGCTGGGTGCCAAAGCTGACAGGTTACAAGTTTGAAATAAAATATGAGCTGAGAAAGGAAAGTAGAGTTGCTGATGCTTTATCTTGAAGAGAGCCATGGCATAATTTTGAATGCCTTTTTTTTTTTTTTTTTAATGGCAATTTGAATGCCTTTTCACCGTGGCAATATGCTGATTTAAAAGAATTTTGAGGCTGAAATAGCTAACAATGAGAAATTAAATGATATTTGTGTGCGGATTCTCCTTGGGGGAGAAATTCCAGCCAGGTATTCAATAAAGAGTGGCTGTTTACTGTACCGAGACAAACTGGTTCTGCTAAAAAATTCTCCAAAAACTGCTGCATTAATTGAAGAATTTCATAACTGTCCTATTGGCGAACATTCGGGATACTACCTGCAGACCAACAAGAAAAAGTATTTTATTGGGAGGGAATGAAGAGGGATGTGCAGGAGCAAATATCCAAGTGCAAAACATGCCAGCGCAACAAATATGAAGCCCTTAGTCCTGCACTCTCAAATCCCATCTTGAGCAAGCCCAACTAAAGATGCAGCAGCAAGCTAGCAAAAAGAGGAGGAATGTGGAATTTACTGTTGGAGATCATGTTTATTTGTGCTTCTAGCCATGTAAGTCAAGAAATTTGGCTAAGCGTCAACACAAGAAGCTTGCACCTAGATATGATGGGCTTTATGTGGTCGGTCAAAGGATTGGGAAGGCTGCATACAAGCTGAAATTACCCGAAACAGCAAGGATTTGTCTGTTTTTCATGTATCACGATTAAAAAAATCAATTTCTCCCTGAACAAGCCCAGCCACTTCTCAGTTTCTTATCTAAGGATTATGAGCTGCGAATTCAACCTCAATATGTTGTCGAGGTGCATAAGATGACTGATGGGAGAATACAGATTCTAGTTAAGTGGTGTAACCTACTAGATCGTGAGAATACTTGGGAAGACATGATACTGTTCTGTTGCAATTTCCACACTTCCCCCTTGAGGACAAGGTAAATCTTGTGGAGGGGACAATGATGGATATGGAAGGAGAGGTTTATAGCAGGTGAAGGCCCAAACCTGACCAGAATACTCAGTTGCAGCAATTGGGCCCAGATGCACTTCCTACACAGCCCAATAACCCCAAAGAGGGTGCTGACATTCAGTTTTCTAGGGTTGCGTGTTTACAAGAGGCAGACAAGAAGCATGTGGATGGTTTGGTAGGGCCTCTGACCTCTAACGTCACGGATGTCTTTGTTCTTGCTATTTTTTATTTCCAGAACAGTAGCTAGGAATATCAGTCAATTTCGTCACATTTTCCTCTGACCTCATTGAGGGGGAGTTGTACTGGTCAGTTCTAGTTATTTGGCAATAATACAGCTGAGTTCTATGAGCCATCTACCTAACACTATAAAAGTAATTTCCTTCATGTTTTCTCTCTTCAAAAAACTTTTCCATGCTAATACACCATCGAGGTTATGGGATTAACGACTTTGCCGTTGCTACACTAGCGAATTCTAAGTTGTGTCACAGGGTGGGGTTTCATAGATGTAGTTAGAAAGTAGTGTTCTTCCGGACTCTGTAAAATGGAATTAACGACTTTGTATGGGCTGAATATGATAGATCACGAGTTCTTTCTCAGTCTCCCCCTCCTCCTCTTCTATCAAGTCGGAGTAAAGCCTGATTCTTCTCTCTTATTGTTCTTGATGGTGAGCCTGTTTGATGTGTGCCTCTGCTGTAACAGGCATTATTTCCATTTCAAGTGATGCGCCTTCAGCTTTGGAAATGACTGCTTAAATCCACTGAATTATTGACAATGTTTTTATGCTCGACATCTAATGGCTTATTTTCATTTTAATTCTTCTCAGGCCGCAAAAGCTGCCAAGCTGGGAAAAACTGAGATTCCTGCGAAGATTAAGTTACTGCCAGATCCATGGACGCCTGAATCTGGGTTAGTCACTGCAGCTCTCAAGATAAAGAGAGAACAGCTGAAAGCCAAATTCAAAGATGAACTTCAAAAGTTGTATTCCTGAATTCTTCTCTTTGGTGCATTATCTCTATTCACAATACTATGTTAACTTTTTGATTTTATTTCATAACTATATTTTGCACCCATGCGATGCACGGAGCATCCTTGGGAGAACGAAGAGCTTAATTTCACATAGTATCTATTTGTAACTATCGTTAAAACATGAAGACCGCATAGTCAAATGTATTATTAAATTACCATCACCAACAGTGGGATGTATTGCCGCACCATACATAAATAGTCGACAATACATAATATAGACCTATGACATTGTTGAAGCTTTCTTTGCTGACCACATTTGAAGTTTGTGCCAGTTGCATTCTCATAATAATCAAGAATTAAAATTTTAAACCCTGTGTGGTTGGATCAGCTAGTTGGGGCCGTTCCAGTTTAACCAAAGATAACGGGTTTGATCCCTTGGGCGCACAGCATCTTAGAGGCAACCCTAATGGTATCTGTCATGCCTCAATCTGAATTAATCTGGCTTGTAATTCTTGGAGGGGTTAGTTAGGATACTAAGTGCAAAGGCGGAAAAAAAAAATCAAGCCCTTTTTATTATAAACTCAGGAGATGGTAGCAGAAAGTTGATGATGAAATCAAGATGTGTCAAGTTTAAATTTATGCTACACAAGTTTTCACCCTAATAGCCATTGTAAAAGATAATGTTACAGGAAATTGCCTTCAAATAGGTCTTGGTGAAAGTCGAGGCATTCTATCATTTGCATTTGAAATCATTTGTGTGCCAATAATATGCTTTATTGGTTCCTTTAATAAATACACAACCATAATCACAGCCGGGAGAGTTCATAAAATATACACATTCATCTATCTAATGCTGTTTAAACATAATCATGAAGAATGACGTTGGCAGAAATTTAAATATTAAAGGATAAGATCATGTATATTTACAAGCAACCTAACCAAATAAATTCAATATAACTAAAATTCAAATAAGCATGATGTAATTGAATTATTGGTGAATAAACCCTAAATATAAATATGCCTCCAAATAGTGTTTGTTACTTTTTCTTTTCTTTTCCTTTTTTTGCTTTTTTGCTTTGCCATCCAAATAGCGTTGGTTACAAAAGCATACATTTTAGTTCCCATGTTTGCTTTAGGGATGTCAGGCTTCAGAGCAACAAAGAATGCTGAAATGAGACAGCCTTTAATCATTAGATATCTGTATATCTATAAAACCTAAGGAGTTCAAAGGTGATTTGGACTCGTGTGTATCTATAATTATAATTTGTCTACGTAATTATTTAAATGATGATTATGGAACTGTTTAAATGGTGCTTGATGGTGTTTAATTTTAAATCTGCACTAGCTAAAACAGGTAAAACAGTTCGAAATCTGTTTCCTATGACAAATTCCTTGAAAAAGGAGCTATTCACGATTCTTCATAAGAGGAGAAATCTCTTGCATATTTAAAGAGGCTAAACATATTCCAAAAGTCAATACATAAAACCAGCGTGGAGTTGTAACTGGTAAGACTGGACAATGGCTTTGAGTATCTTATTGCATACACCCTTGTTTTTCTACACTTTTCGACAATAAGTGAACTAAATATGCATAAAATTACAATTAGCGAAAGATGATTTCCCTAACCAATTCCCAGGCAAGCAAGAATGAAAATAGCTTGTACAAGGAAGATGGGTATAACATTGGAGAAAAGAATATAAACAATGCTTAAAGTGGCTATGATTCTATGATTTTTTCAGATCTTGAAAGAATATCGAAGAAAAGAATATTACAAATACTTAAAGAATATTACATCCATTAACAAAAGGTTTTCAGGCTAGAGGACAACATAAACCTGGCATCAGCTAACAACAGCAAGTAACATTTGAGTTATGTAAGTCCTCCTTTACTATTCTTTCTAGTTGAATCAGAATATATTATTTCGTAAAAAGATTTCTATAAGAAAATTAGGAACTCACACTAGAGTAAATGTTTAGACAGTAAAAGGCAAGTTATATAATTATCCATGACTGTACAGCATCAACCATCTGCTACCCAATGTAGGGCCAATTAAAGAAAATGTTTTATGGATTTATCAAAATAAATATTCATCAACTACATCCAGAAGTGAATATGCATATATGTATCTACTAATGTACATAAGTTGAGATAGAATATATATATATTTGTAGCTCTGTTGTGTGTTCTACTATCGATGTAAATTGTTAAAAGAGCAGAGTAGAGATGGATGTTAACTATAAAGCCATTAGATGAGGAAATTTCAACATCCTGATAAATTTACCTTTTTGGCTCGTTGATCTTCATATACAGATGGTATTGGTGACAAGAGTATTATATGATACATCTTGGAATCAATAGGGTTCGTATGTGTATTATATATATGACCCATGAGTCTCTATAAAAGAAATTAATCCAGAGCATCTACTAGTTGCTGGTCACTGTGCAACAAAAGTAGGCTTTTGTGATGCATAAGAAATCACCAAGTCCAGATAAATTTATAGACACACAACAAACTCCCCAATCTAATCCTTACACAAACTCCCCTTCTGATCCTTATAAACTCCCCTCTCCCCTCTCCCCTTGTAGCTCCTAATAGCTTGATTTCTGCTACTTGTTTATAATCGCGTCCGCTTTGATGGCTGCTGCTACCGCTGTTTATAGCATCTTAGGTAACGCATCATAGCTTCTTTAGTTGGAAGTATTGATACGCTTGTTTTAAAAGCTTCATCTTGCCCCATAAAAGCTGTAATTTCACCTAATGATCTTTCGGGTATGCCCAATCCCTCTAGGTTTTTTAGAATACGTTGGACTTCGCTTAGTAGTCGACATTCTTCAATCCTACTAAATAAACATAAAAAAAAAATTTGCCGGCATCTCTTACCTAATTTCCATATGATTTTATTAACCTCCTCCTCATTTTCCTGCAATCATAAAATTATAAAATGAAAGGGAAGAAACATAAAATGAGAGCCAACACAAACAACAAATATACATAACAAATATACTTACATCATGTCGTTTTCTGTGTATCCTTTCAAGTTTTTTAATTTTTCGTCGAGCATAAGATGGTAGAGCTATGGTGTTGATTTGCAAATGGATAGCCTCTTCGCCATTGTCTAATCTATTTTGAATTTGCCTCAAAATGTTCGTAAGAAATACGGCGACAATTATTGTTATGACTAATTCTCCTGCCGTACTAGACGATAATCTTTTGTTTGATCCCGATCGTGCCATATCACACTAAAAGAGAAAGGACTGGGCAAAGAGAGATGAAAGAGGGAAGGAGGCAAGTTAAAAAAGTTGAAAGTGGAGGAATGGAGACCTTAATATAATATATAACACACACACACACACCATGGAAGACTCTACGCACGTTCTTTACGTCCTCTTATGCTCCTGATAGTCTTTGCGTCCTCGCACACTCCAGATGAAGACCAAAATGGCTCTCCTAGTTGAAGACTAAAACTCACTTGCAAAACCAAATTTGTTGATGTCTAGATGAAGACCGAAACGACGCTCCTAGTTGAAGATTGAAACTCATACTTGTAAAACCAAATCGGTTGAAGTCCAGCTGAAGACCAAAACATTGAAAACCAAAACTCATACTGGTTAAAGACTGAATTTGTTGGAATTCCAATGCTCTGGCCGAGGCATGTTGTTAAATAGGGAAAAGATCTGAAACAAAAAATAAATAAATATTTCATGGGTAACTATACAACATCAGGCATCTGCTACCCAACGTAGGGCAAACTAAACAAAATGTTTTATGGATTTATCAGAACAAATATTCATCAACTACGTCCGAAAGTGAATATGTATATACGTATTTACTTATGTGTATAAGTTGAGATAGAATATGTATATTTGTAGTTCTATTGTGTGTTCTACTATCGATGTGAATTGTTAGAAGAGCAAAGTCGAGATAGGTGTTAACTATAAAGCCATTTGATGAGGAGATTTCAACACCCTGATAAATTTACCTTTTTGACCCGTTGATCTTCATATACAGATGGTGTTGGTGACGTGAGTATTGTACGATACATCTTGGAATCAACAGGGTTCATATGTGTATTATATATATGACCCATGAGTCTCTGCAAAAGAAACTAATCCAAAATATCTGCTAGTTGTTGGTCACCGTTCAACAAAAGCAGGCTTTTGTGATGCACAAGAAATCACCAAGTCCAGATAAATTTATAGATACACAACAAACTCCCCAATCTAATCCTTATACAAACCCCCTTCTGATCCTTATAAACTCCCCTCTCCCCTCTCCCTTATCCCCTTATAGCCCCTGGTAACTTGATTTCTGCTGCTTGTTTATAATCGCGTCCGCTTTGATGGCTGCTGCTGCCATGGCTTATAGCATCTTAGGTAACTCATCACAGTTCCTGTAGTTGGAAGTATTGATACACTTTTTTAAAAAGCTTCATCTTGCCCCATAAAAGCTGTAATTTCACCTAAGGATCTTCTGGGTATGCCTAGTCCCTCTAGCTTTTTTCTAATATGTTGGTCTTCATATGCTAGTTGACGTTCTTCAATCCTACTAAATAAACATAAAAAAATTTCCCACCATCTCTAACCTAATTTTCGTATTTTATTAACCTCCTCCTCGTTTTCCTGCAATCATAAAATTATAAAATGAAAGGGAAGAAATATAAAATGAGAGCCAACATAGATAACAAATATACTTACATCGTGTCATTTTCTGTATATCCTTTCAAGTTTTTTAATTTTTCGTCGAGCATAATATGGTAGAGCTGTGGTGTTGATTTGCAAATGGATAGCCTCGTAATCAAGGATGTTTTCTTTGCCATTGTCTAATCTATTTTGAATCTGCCTTAAAATATCAGTAAGAAATTAGGCGACGGTTATTGTTATGACTGAATCTCTTGCCGTACTCGACGATAACCTTTTGTTTGATCCCGATCTTGCCATATCACACTAAAAGAGGAAGGACTGGGGGGAGGGAGATGAAAGAGGCAGGAGGCAAGTTAAAAAAGTTGAAAGTGGAGGCATGGAGACCTTAATATAATATATAATATATATACACACACCACGGAAGACTCTGCGCATATTTTTTGCATCCTCCAGTGCTCCTGATAGTCTTTGTGTCCTCGTGCACTCTAGATGAAGACCAAAATGGCGCTCTTGGTTGAAGACCGAAACTCACTTATAAACCCAAATCTGTTGAAGTCTAGATGAGGACCAAAACAGCACTCTTGGCTAAAGATCGAAACTCACACTTGTAAAACCAAACCTGTTGAAGTCCAGATAAAGACCAAAACGTTGAAGACCAAAATTAACACTGGTTGAAGATTGAAACTCACACTGGTTGAAGACTGAATTTGTTGGAAGTCCAATGCTCTAGTTGAGGCACGTTGTTAAATAGGGAAAAGACCTGAAACAAAAAATAAATAAATGTTTTACGGATGACTGTACAGCATTAACCATCTACTACCTAACATAGGGCCAACTAAACAAAATGTTTTATGGATTTATCAGAACAAATATTCATCAACTACATCCATAAGTGAATATGCATATATGTATCTACTTATGTACATAAATTGAGATAGAATATGTATATTTGTAGTTCTGTTGTGTGTTCTACTATCAATGTAAATTGTTAGAAGAGCAGACTTGAGATGGGTGTTAACTATAAAGCCATTTGATGAGGAGATTTCAACACCCTGATAAATTTACCTTTTTGACCTGTTGATCTTCATATATAGATGGTGTTGGTGACGTGAGTATTGTACGATACATCTTGGAATCAACAGGGTTTGTATGTGTATTATATATATGACCCATGAGTCTCTACAAAAGAAACTAATCCAGAGCATCTGCTAGTTGCTGGTCACCGTGCAACAAAAGCAGGCTTTTGTGATGCATAAGAAATCACTAAGTCCAGATAAATTTATAGATACACAACAAAATCCCCAATCTAATCCTTATACAAACCCCCTTCTGATCCTTATAAACTCCCCTCTCCCCTCTCCCCTTGTAGCCCTTAGTAGCTTGATTTTTGCTGCTTATTTATAATCGTCTTTGCTTTGATGGTTGCTGCTGCCATTGCTTATGGCATCGTAGGTAACTCATCACAGCTTCTTTAGTTGGAAGTATTGATACGCTTGTTTTAAAAGCTTCATCTTGCCCCATAAAAGCTGTAATTTTACCTAATGATCTTCCTCGTATGCCCAGTCCCTCTAACTCTTTTAGAATACGTTGGACTTCATTTTACTAGTTGGCGTTCTTCAATCCTACTAAATAAACATAAAAAAATTTCCCACCATCTTTGACCTAATTTCCGTATGATTTTATTAACGTCCTCCTTGTTTTCCTGCAATCATAAAATTATAAAATGCAAGGGAAGAAACATAAAATGAGAGCCAACACATACAACAAATACACATAACAAATATACTTACATCGTGTCATTTTCTATATATCCTTTCAAGTTTTTTACTTTTTCAGCAAGTATAAGACGGTAGAGCTGTGGTGTTGATTTGCAAATGGATAGGCTCGTAAAAAATATGAAAGAGAAATATAAGGCATTTAAAAATGAAATTGAAGGTATGAGCGGAACGGAGAGAATGAAGAAAGGGGAAAGAAAGAGATCAATGAAAGGTGAGGGAATCAAAATGAAAAAGACGAAGAATGGGGAGAAATATATAAAACATTAATTCTGATTTTTTGCTATCAAAAAAATTAATTCTCATTTTTAATACTCTTAGATAATTAGTTTAAGTATATTGATAAAAAATTAAATTAAATATTGATAAAAAAAATGTGTATTGGTTTTATTAAACAGTTCTCTTTATTCATAAACCGTAAAAATTATAAATTTAAAAAATAAAATAATTGATGTTTTATATCTAAAGTTAAATTTATCTCCTATCTTACTTCTATATTAAAAACAAGAGCCAGTATTGAAATGAAATTCCAAAATGCTGGTAAAAAAGAAAGAAATATATAAAACATTAATTCTGATTTTTAATACTCTTAGATAATTAATTTAATTATATTGACAAAAAAATTAAATTAAATATTGATAGAAAATGTGTATTAGTTTTATTAAACAGTCCTCTTTATTCATAAACCGTAAAAATTATAAATTTTAAAAAAAGAAATAATTGATGTTTTATATCTAAAATTAAATTTATCTCCTATCTTACTTGTGTATTAAAAACAAGAGCCAGTATTGAATTGAAGTATCAAAATGTTGGTAAAAAAACAAACGATATGGATATGGGAAAATTGCACTTAAAGCGCACTGTAACCAATTTGAAATGTCCTTACTTTTACCCTTGGAAGCGAATTGGATATGCGGAAGCTTTACTTAGGCCCAAAAATTAAAAAATTTCATTTAATTCCGTGGTACTGTTTATTGAGCATTTTTTTAGATTACAAGTCAACTTTGAAAAATTATAACTAATTCTGTAAAAATCGTATGGATGTGCTCCAAATTTCTATTTGAAGCTCTTTTAATGCTCTTCAAGGAAAAAATATAAAAATGGATTATCCAATTCGTACAGCTTATTATCCAAATTTTAAAATTCATTTGGTCTAATCTGCAACTTCCACATTTTGTACCTCAACTTTGAAAAATCATATCTCTTAGTGTACATATCCAATTGATGTGATCTACCTCTCACTTTAAAGCTTGGGATGTGTACTATATGCCTACCTAAATTTGTGGCTTAATTAACTCATTTGGTAGGTCAAACTAGAGTTGGAAGATGACTGCTTCAAGACTTATGTTTTATCCATTAACTAGAGAATTTAAGTATCACATAGTAATACTAACAATTCTATAATTCTTTGCATCAATCTCTTAGCTTCTCTTCATGCAACCATTGCCCATCATGCTTGACCTAAATGATTGATTAAGGGAGAGGTGAGATTCATGAAAATCTTAGTAAGAAACATTACCACATACATGTACAAGATGGATGCTAATATATGGTATGTAATTTTCCATAAATTTAGGTTAACTAGTGGCATGCCATCATGCTTTATGCTTGGTATAAAAATTTATGGCCATGAAAACATATTAAGAATTACATTTTTAGCAACAATCATCATGTCACAACATCATATAGTCAACATATACAAACTAACATTAAGCATACCATATTAAGCACATAAAGGGGTAAGTTCACTACGTTACACAATAAATTTTCTCTTGTTTTTCAACTTGCTCCCTAAACTTCTCAACCATTTGGATTTTAGCTAACCGTACCCAAACCTTCTCTTGAATGTCTCAATGTCCTAATCACAGCCACAGTCACATACTCACTAGGACTAAGAACTATACAATGTGGAAGACTTGTATCCTTAAACTAAATCTCTTTTCCTTAATTTATAATTTAGTGTTCTAACTTTATACAAATTATTTGGCTTTCTTAATGGCCTTCTGGAGCTCAAAATATTCTACTATCTACTCCATAAATTTTTTTTAATTCTAGAGAAGATCTATAAATTTTCTCTAGTCATAACACTTCCTTTAAGATTTGCATAAAAATCATTTACTAAAATGCCATTAATCGGCATAATTGAGCATTCTATTTTATTCCAACCATTCTTCTAATCTTCTGGAAGTGAAACTAATTTTATAAATTAACATAGACCTTAAGCTTCCTAACGTCATTTTTACATATATTTCTTAGGTCTCTTGCTATCTCAAATAATTATCTTAATTGGTATGCTTTTTATCAAGCCATAATTTTATAAATTTTATTTAAGTTTCCTCAACGGTATTTTCATTATTTCTCTTTACAAAAGAGTCTTAGAATATTATTTCTCCTTTTTTTGAAATTTTCCTAAAATTTTATGTATACTTTCTATTTTTACCCTTATGATTCCGTAACTTTCTGAAATTACAATTTAATCCCTGCTTGGACTTAATTTCATAAAACATCTTTTTAAGGCTTCTAACTTAACTTTTGACCTGTATCTGGAGCCTTAAAAATGGGGATGTTACACAATTAATATCAGTCAACCCTCAAAACATTTCAAAAGTGCAGTCAACCCCCTCTGAACCAAAATAAAATTAAAATTAAGAGTAAGATTACAAAAACACCCCTCATTTTTCTTAAAATAAAAATATTAATTGTTTCCGGAGTTTCAGCCACTAGAGTTCAGAGTTTTGGCTACCAGCCCTTAGGTGGCCACCACCAAAGTTTGGAGCTTCAATGGCCACCATTATAGCTCCTGTCCTGAGGATTTCTTTTAAAATAAGATGGCCAAGAGAAGGTTTGAACCCATGATCCCTTAGCACACCAAAAGTAATACGATCACCAAGCCAACCAAACTATTTAATCATGTCATGCAAAGAAAAAACAATATATATATATATATATATATATAGAGTCATGGGTTCAGACCTTCTCTTAGCCACCTTATTTTCTTAAAAAAAAAATCCCCCAGCTACCAAAGCTACAATGACGACTATCGGAGCTCCAGCCTTTGACCTCCGGTGGCCAGAACTCTAGAGACAATTAATATTTATTTTTTAAAAAATAAAAATAAGGGGTGTTATTGTAATGTTACTCTTAATTTTAATTTCATTTTGGTCTAAAGGAGGGTTGACTAAAATTTTGAAATGTTTTAAGGATTGATTGATATTAATTTGTTGCAACAGTCCTTAAATAAAATTTTCTATTTGTGGTTCCGGAGGACAAATTAATACTCCTTCTATCTTTTCTTTTATGAGTAATTTTAAACTTTATTATATAGATTACAAATTAATTAAAAATAATAAACAGATAAAATAATTTTTTTAAATACTCTTATTTAAGCAGAAAAGGAAAATATAAAAAAATATTATAATAAAGAGAATTATAAGAGTAAGAGTATGTGGACGAAGAAAAATGATTGTTTGAAAAATAAAATAGTAAATATATTAGGTATTAAAATAAATAATAATAAAATAAAATAAAAAATTTGTTACAAAAATTTAAATACTTATATTTAAACAAAAGAAGTGGATAATAATTATTGCTCGACAGAGGAAGTATTTAATGCACCGAGCCAATCAAGAGCTGTAAAGGCGGGCTGGGACTGCATGTTTTTTATTTCTCCAGATACGACTATACTTTCCCCTCACGAGCAGGCAATAACCTGTTATTGGGAATGCAAATTTTTATCTTCAATGAAAAAATATTTATTATTTAACACTTAGTTTGAATTTATTATTTTATTTTTATCTAAAATAACAAATATATTTAAAAATATATCATTATTATACGAAAAATATAATTTTAGAAAATGGCTATCACCTTCGTTTCAGTACAAACTTGGGTTCCAACTTCATCACAAACTTTCCTGCATTGGAAGCTAATTTAATTATGAAAAAAGATCAATAATTTGCAAAAAGTGTCATTGAATTTTAAAATTTTATTATAATTTAACAGTAATTGATTAAATTTGAAAAGTAAATGACAACACATTTTTATTTTTATTTTTAATTTGAGATTGTAAAATTTTAGAGGTATTTTTATAGGGATTTTATCAAGATCTTTCGTCTATTATTCCCCTCCTCTATCCTCATCCTCAATCTTTTTCACATTAAATTCTAATGGTTTAAATTTATTTATATATTTTTAAGTAAAATTATTATAAAATTGAGTTTTATAAATATTAAATATTTACCATTATATTTCTATCCAGTGATAACGAAGAAAGAAAGGAGGATAAACAAAGGGTGGTGGAGGAAATCTTTATTAATAACTTCAGTAATTACATGCTGAAACTCAAAGCCTCATGCGTAAACAGCTGCAACTCTTCCTACTATAGCCAATGGATTTCGATCCTCTCCTCATCCTTTTTTTTAAATAAAAAAATAGAATGGTTGATATTCAAATAAAAAGATCAATTTTTATTTTTAGAGTCCAAAGTAAATTTCTATAATTGAATTTATATATTTAAATTTTATATAATATTATAATCATAATTTTATAAATGATTAAACTTCAACCATTTATTTAGTAATTTAATGTTCCCTCTCTTTTTTGATAATTTTAGGTTTAATAAAATATTTAAAATTAATTAAAAATAATAAATAAATATGTAAAAAATTAAATTTTTCAAAACATATCTTTAATTAATAAGGGGTCAAATAAGAGACAGAAATCTTAGTAATGGGATAAACGAGGTAATGTGATATGAGGAAAGACAATGAAAGACTAGAGAGAACAAAATGGTAATTATAAAAACATATTTAATATTTAAAAGATTTAATAAATACATAGGATCAAATTAATTCAAATTTTAAGATGATCCAAGAAGTGCAGAAAGGAGGAGTAGCCTAATAGGAACTGACAATGAGAAAATGACAAATAAAATGGTTTAAAAATGTGATATTTCAAATTAGATACCTAAAACTTAAAAAGGATAAAGAATAAAGTGATGTCTGATCTAGCATTTTGGAGATGTAATTAAATGATTAAAATACTATTATATTAAAAAGCTTATTAATAAGTTCTCAAAGATGTTATTCATTAATAAATTGTGAACAACAAATAAAAATATTTTAGTTATTTAACTATATTTATAAAATCATCATGTCATACTGTTAAGTTGAAAAATGATGAGTTTAGGTGGAGAAAAAATAGAGTGAAAAAAATGAGGAGAAGAAACGCCTGTTGGGAGCAAATTTTGATATTTGATAGAGTTCGTCCAGTTGCATACTGTATATTCTAGGCCTGCGTATGAGATCACAAAGTTCTCTCTAAATGATGCCCTTTTTTTTTTTGTTTTGTTTTTCAGGAATACAAAAAGCAAGTTAGAAGAAGTTGTGGAAAGAAAGAGATCGAAAACTCAAGAGAAAAGTTCTTGGGAAATATCAGCTATTATTGTGAGGCATGTGTGTACTCAGCATTCAGCTTCTTCTTGTAGTTGTATTCTTTGGCTGCAAAACTCGATACAGTTTCCTCATCGCCTCATCATTCCCCCATCGCTTCTCGTTTAAGTGTTCGTCACCGTCTCCCCCGGTGGTCCTCTTTGCTGTTGCCCACCGTCGCCCAGTTCCGTTGCATTATCTGGAGAAGAGAGGTAAGGTTTCTTTCTTCGATTTCCACTGATTTCTTATTTATTAAAACGCTTTAAATGTGTATCTTCCCTTCACAAATTAGGTTCAGTTCAAAAGATTTGCATTTTTAGTCTCATTTTCTGCAAAATGGTTTGGAACAATTTATATTTAGCTTGATAAGAGGGTTTTGAAGAAGTATTTAGAAACTCATCCCCCTGACGACCTTTGACTTTGGTAAAAAGGGTCATGTTCATTATGAATCATTTGTTTCACATTTTCAGTTATTATACATATTCTTTCAGTGTTTTCCTCTTCTTCCTCAATGGTTCAGCATTTAATTGCATTTGAAAGGAATGAAATTTCATTGAAATTCCAATAGCAAAGTAAAATCAATCATAATATCAAACACGCACTATCATCAAGCATTTTAATATTTGCTATCATTAGGAAACTACCTCTTTGTCATAATTGGGTAATCTCTAATGTGTAATAGTCAAAGTATTTCAATGCAAGGAGCAGCCACATAAACATTCACTATAACTCAACCACATAATAGCAATCATTCATGCATCAACAATAAATGTAATATCAACATTAAAGTTAATTAAATTTTGCTACCTTGATCCAATTGCTTTCTTGGTCTTTGTTCTTGCTCTTTTCCTCCACAAATATCAAAGCCTAAACACCACATTACAAAAAGGGCAACCATATTACCACTTAAACCACATAAAATTTAAAGACAAAATTTAAGTAACCCTTAACCCTTAATTCTTTGAATTTTGGAGCTTGGTTTGAAAGTGTTACTTGAGACTCTAGTTTTTTTAATTAATTAGAGCATCTAGTAGCTTGAATTTTGAGTGGCCAGTAACATGGATATAGTCGGGAATAACGATGGCCTGATGGGAGGTTATGGGTATTTTATAACTAATGAGCTATGAATACTGTTGAACTAATAATTGTGTGATTTTTCTTAGTCAGAGGACCCGTGCTTCTTACTGTTTTTCAGATGTTGGTATATAGATACTTTTGCTTTATATTTTTGTGGTGATACTTTGTATATTGTCGCCCTGTATTTAAATATTTTTTATTAACTATTTTCTAGGTCTCTAGAATTATTGCTTGTGATTGATTTTGATAAATGGAGCTTCCATAATTTATTGAAATGTTTTATAAATTTATCACTTGGAAATTATGTTATGAATGTGGTTTCTTTTTTTTTTTTTAATCATGATTAACTTTCTTTAAAAATGGTTTTAATTATCTGAGTTTTTTAAAATGAGTTTTACAAGAACCGTTTATGAGAAATCAAAATTTTTGGATTTTGGAGGCAATATGGTCACAAGCTTGAATTTTAAAGGAATTAATGGGGAATGGAGCTTATGACGGAGCTCTTTCTTCCATGCATGGCTTAGTTGGTACAGCGAGAAAGCCTATAACTTTTGTAATTGAAATATATTTGTAGACTTCATGTAAATATGACAACAAATATATTTATACATATCCAATTTCTAATGCCTTATAATGCCCTTTATAATGCCACAAGTCCCCTTTTTTCTATTTTTATTGATGGACTAATATTTTCTTATGTATTTGAATCTTTTACGATTTTTTAAAGTCATAAAAATTCAAAATTACACCATTTTTCATATGCATGAAATAGGGGTATTAGAGAGAACAGGTACAGTATTAGAGGCCTCTTGCCATAAAAAATATAGAAAGAATTTAGCTTATAACATCAACAACAAACCTTATCCTCTAGGTGGGGTCAGCTACTCACATGACACCATTGTGCTCTGTCAATAGGAGGTCTCGTTCAATGATTTCATTAAGCATTCTTCATGTACAATGAATTCTAGATATTTAAATTTTGATACTTCAAGAATAATTTAATCTCCCATCTTCACCTTCATATCACTATTGCCTTGCCTCCCCCAAAATTACAATACATAACCTTTCGACTCCAAAGTCCTTATCTTCTATGAGAAATGTTTCCATCAATTTTACCATCCTCTTGTACAATAAATCCTAGATATTTAAACTATGATACTTAAGAAATAATTTGGTCTCCCATTTTTATCTCCATATCACTATTGTCTTGCCTCTTCCAAAATTACAATGCAAAGTCCTTCTTAATAACTCCAAACTAGAGTTAATCTCTTCTTCGTGACTATTCGTACACTTAGGGATTTTTTTTTTTAATAAACTCAGTTTGAACATTCAGAACCATATTAAACAAGCAAGGACTCAAAAAAGATCCCTTATAAATTCCTTTGTCTCACCTTTCTTACACGTCTCACCTTTCTTACACTAGTAGTTTATGTATGTATTGCTTTGATATAACCAACATCTTTACAAGGAAATTTAAGTAAAGTAAACCAGATCTCCCTCCAACGTACAATCGATTCAAATTCAATACCTCCTTCAAATCGTGCTGGGAAAACGGTCTAAACAAGGCACGGGGCCTGCAGCAGACGGGGATATTGACTAATTTTAGTGCGGGCGACTTCAAAAAAGTACTTTTAAGCAAGTTTCAAGCAAGATCTCCTAACATAGCCGAGAAAGTCCTCACATTCACATACTTGCCATACTTTCCTCGTATTCCTCGCATACTTACCTATTCCATGAAAAGCTACTTATAACAAGCTCTTAGTTTGTTTGCGGTTTTTTTTTTAATTGCATTAGTTTTCGGAAAAAAGATTTGTGATAAACCATAGTCAGCACTAAAAAAAAAATTGCAAACACTTCTAGTGCTAGGGAAAATTTTAAGTAGGTATTTCCAATAAAAAGGACAATAGATATAATTTCTTAGAGTAAAATACATCAACCTCCCTCTATTTAACCTAAGTTACAAAGACCTCCTTTTTATTTTGGAAACCCATATGGACATCCCTTAAAATCAAAATATATGTTCCATAAACTTTCTTTCTAGTTTTGAGATTCAACTTCCATCCACCTAACTGCTAGTTAACTGTTAAATTATAAAATTGACCCATTATTTTGACCAAGACACTAATCCTTAACATAAATATTACTTAATAATTATCATTTATATATTTTTATTTGAAATTAAGAAATATTTCAATAAATATTTTAATATGTCTTGTTGTACTATTAAATCGATTATCATAGTATGAATTTAGTTAATTTTATAAATACAAATTTTTATTTTACAATAAATTTAAATGTTAATCTCGTTTATTTTATTAAAACTTACATGTGATGTAATTTCTTAAATATATATTAGTTGAAAATGTTTTGTAATTGTGTGTGTATATAAATGCATTTTCAATAAAATTGTACTGTTATTTTTAGTTTATTAAATTTAGTAAAAATATTAAATATATTATTAATAAGTATTAATATTAAAAGATAAACTAAATATTTAATACAATGAGGGGTAAATTAATAAACAAGGTTTATTCTAATATTTTTTTAATTAAAAAATATAGTTAAAGAATCTTTTCAAAATATTCCTGAACAATGCTAATGGTTTGGACTAAAATTTATATTATTAAAATAAAAGGAACGTGTAATTAAGGCAAAACAGCAGGATGACCAGAATATTTAATCATAAATATAGTACTCCAATCCATTTTGTCTTTTATATTTATATTTTTTTTTCAAAGGTAATCCTTGTAATAATGGTAGTTTTAGCTAATACACTTGATTAGTAAAGATATTTTTTGAAAAAATAACATGTATTTATTATAAACAACTAACTTAACTAATTTTCTTGATCTACTCAAATTAGTCAACTAACTTTTATATTAAGGATAGGATTGAAGGTAGTATATATCTTTCTGCTCACAGTCAAAATGATAAGAAAGGAACATAACATGACATTGTGAGTTCGATACTACGTCCTTGTATACTTGTCTCCTAGTGAGTTCGATACTGCCGCCTATATTGTGCATGTGGGAGAAGTTTATTCATCTGGTCATCGAAAGACACAATGGGTTTTTGCATTTGATGGATCCAAGTCTAGTGTAAACGTTGGACGGTCAATCAGTTTGCTTGCCTTCTGCTTTTGCTCTCGGTCCACAGAATATGAGTTGACTCCACCAATTCACTATAACCTTGTTGGATCAACAGTAAGTAACATCTATATTATTCGTTATTGGTGTACTAGAAGGTTTGAAATCTCCACACCCGTACATCTTGACTATTTTAGCATTTCTCAGAAATCTATCTCGAGTTAAATTGCATTACTTCTTAATTAAGATGGATAAATCCTATAACTTCTATTATATGCAGGTTGACTTCTGTAACCTCAATGGAAAAGGAAAGGAGCACATTAACTATAACTACGTTGCCGAAGCATCTGAAAATTCATCTTATCATTTCACTTTTGATTCCCCACAATGCTCGCACCTCAGGCATTCTGCATCCTCAATCAAAAGACTGGCAAACAATTCTAACTTTGTACATCACAAACGTTGCCATGTTGAGATATGTTTGCTTGATTCAATTCCATCCAGTATTGATTTTCCCCTTCCCTTTTTGTTTTTTGGGTTATCCCATCTGCAGAATACAGGTAAGGTCAAGGAAAGAGTTTTATCCATAGTTGGTGCTTGCAAACGCTAGAATGGTAAATGTGCTAAACGAAAGAGGTAGTAAACTGATTTAGTGTCTATACTATTGCTATCCTTTATGGAATCTTTGACATTAGTTATATGTTGACAATGCTTTTCACGGTTATGCAATTGGCTTTTTAGTCTGAGTTGTTTAAATTTAGCTTTTGTTTATGCATTCTTGGATGAATTCCTTTGTTTTCAATTCAAAGAATCAAATTTAGGAATAAAAAGTTCACATTGTCTCACCAAGAGAAAAGAGTCGAACCTGTTGAGGAAAAATCGCTGCTCACTTCCTGACATCAGGTGAGCTACTGAAAGTACAATTTGGGGGGTGTTTAGAAAGACTCAAATGTCCCCACCTATTTATCTTGTTAGCTAAATAATACTTTTTATTATCACAATATCTATTGAATTAATTCCTAAATGACTTAAAAAATAAATCTAAATTTCCTAGAAACTAAAAAATATCTCGTATTTTTGTGATCCAAATGTTCCTTTCTCATGTTTCATTATTAATATTCCTCTCTCATGTTTTATTGTTCTTATTTCAAACTTGGACACCCATATAGGGGAACAAAAGACCTATGCTAGCCTTAAACAGCAAAGCAAAGATCGTGTTTCCCTCCAAGACTTATAGGGAATTCCTTTGATTTTATTACTTCTGTTTTCTGTGTGCTTAATATAAAAGATTCTCTTAATTGGGTTTTCCTTTCGGATTTCAAGCATGTCTTTCATTTAGTTGTAGACTTTTGATTCAATTTTCGAGAATCCAAGGAAAAAAAAGTCTTCTTTTACTATATCTTTCTCTCAATTTCTCTCTGTTTGAAGTTTTACATTCTTTTGTCTCACTAAAATATGGGTCCTGTGCTTTGCGTGTAGAATATAGTTTGCTTATATCTTAAGTCATCAAATTTTTTATATGATCTCGGCAAAAGGACTATGGGTGAATGTATCTAATGCAATGGGAAGGCGGCAAGGGGTTCACCTAATTATAATGCAATTTCCAAGATGTGACATATATGTTATTTTCAAGTTTTTGAAGCTTAAGCTGTTTGACTTGCAAATCCTTTTGGAATTATTTACCTAGGCAGTTGGAATACAATGATGGTAGAGCATTGATTTTGACAAACAAAGGCAGGAAGTTCAAGTTGTAAAGCATTTACACTTTCTGTTCAAGTGAAGTTGATATTACAATTGTAAAGCAGTTTGTTATTCGAGCTAGTGACCTGTACACTTGGAAAATGATTTATTTAGTCTACTTTATTATCCCTTAAATTAAAGAAAGGTCTGTGTAAGTAGAATTTGTCTCTGGACAGCAATTCTCTTCCACCATAGCTTTACATTGCAAGTGTTGGCACTCAAGTGGACCTTGATAAATATCTATCTCCTAAAATACTGTGTTAATATATTTAAATTCTAGTTCATCTTTATTGTGTTAATCTTATCATGTATAATCATAACTAGCATGTGCTTCTCCATGCTATGCATGTAGAGCTTATAATTCTAGTCAAGAAAGCAATGCAAAGCAATTCTCACCTCCTACATGAAACAAATATCATAGAATCAGAGACATTTCATTAATCCACTATTTCATGAGAACAATGTCTTTGTAGGGTCTTCCTCAGACGATACATTAATGTATGATTCATGCTAATTCCTAAATATCTCCCTGTAAATATTGGTTGTAGTCTTCTTACAACCACTTCCACCAATCCATCCGAATTTCCTATTCTTGATAGTTCCTAACCTTTTTCTTTTTAAATTGCCGTCAAACCTAAAGGCAAGTTGCACATATTGGGCACTTTATTTGATTTTAGAGGTTTTAACAGGGGATGCATGTCATTTTGGGGTGACCATTGTATCCAAAAAGTGATTAGAAATAAAATAATGCAATAAAAAAGTTTAGGATTAAGGTATAATTTTAATAACAAAGTTTACTCTAAGAAGTACTAGGCATCATAAAGTTTAATTAAATGCAAAAATACACATGAAGTTGTCAAAAGGAGGTATCTAGATCATGCCATTAACATCCCTTACTTTATCATTAGTGGGACCACAAAATCAGTTTTAAGGTGTATTTTCAACAACAAAATTTATATCAAAAGACACCGAACACCATAAAGTTTACTTGAGTGTAAAAATTTACATGAACTTTCTAAAAAGGAGAAAAATAATAAAATTCATCAACTTTTACAAATGTCTGTTAACTCTATCCTTTTGGGTTTCACCGAATGTCACATTTTGTCCCATTAATTCCCATTAATTCCGACTTCCAAATCCATCCATTTTTTTCTCATCATAATCAACACACACATACTCTCTCTCTATTATACTCCAAACTTTTTATATGTATTTATCGAAGATAGCGTCTTTTCCTTATAAGATACAAGGTTCATTGTTTATACCCAAGTACTATCTCTGATTCTTAAAATAGAATGCAATTGACTAATTTGAGGATATTAAAGAAATTAAATAAATTACTTTAAGTATTATATTTATAATTTTTCTCCAAATTAATTGTCTTACCTTATAAACTGAAATCTAATTTAATTATATATATAAATATTTTAGAGATGTCATATAATATATATTATAATTAAGTAATATTTTATTTTAATTTTCTCAAATTAGTCCATTATACTAGAGAGAGGAAGAAGTGGGAATGAGTGGAGAGAAAACATGATTTTGGTGGGATTGAAAAGAATAAAATTAACAAACATTTATATGATTTGATGAACTTTGTTTCTTTCCTTCTTTTAAAAAATTCATGTATATTTTTGTATTCAATAAACTTTATGGTGCCTAGTATTCCTTGATGTAAACTTTATTGTTAAAAATACACCTTAAAACTAACTTCATAGGCCCTATCAAGGGTGAAGTAACAAATGTTAACAACATGACGTCAGATACCCTTTTTGACAACTTTATGTATATTTCTATACCCGAGTAAACTTTATGATGCTTAATGTGCCCTGTCGTTAGGCTTACAAATTAATACTAAGTTAAACATATATAGTATAGGAACAATTCAGGTCGATCTCTTGTGAAGTCAATTCAAAGCTTAGTTCCTAATTAATTAATTTTTGTGAAAAAATAAGAAAAAAAAGGGAAAGAGAAAAATCTAAGAAAGATTTAAGAAAGAAGAAAATAATTGGTAAAAATAAATTTTTCTTTTTGAGTAAGAGTAAGAAAAGGGAGCTTTGAGGAAAACAATTTGGAAAATGTAAGAGATAATTACTAATGATTAAGCTTCCTAAGGAATAAACTGCAGGCTAACACAATTCAAATGATGAGAAGTTACTATTAACATAATCAAAATATCAACCTTAAGGATTATCAACAAGAAAATTTGAATCACAGAGTTTGATACAAAGATTACCAACTTGAAGATCAAAGTCTCAAATATGAAAATTCAAAACCTAAAACCATAAGAAATCATTAAATTCATAAAGAGAAAAATCAAACTAGCAACTTCCTAGCTAGATAAAACCTAAAGCTCAATCTTTAAGATTCATCCCCAAGAAAGAAGGGGAATTAGCCACTCATGTGGCTAGAAGACGACAACATTAGAGAGAGAGAGAGAATGGTGCCACAAATGTGTATGCTTGTGCTATATGTTCTATGAGTGCAGTGTGTTCCCTATCTACATCTTGGCCCTCTTTTTATAGCCCAAGAGATGTGTTCCTTTAGGTAACCTAAAGAGGTAGAAGTGTAAAAATAATCGAGATAATATAATTTAGATTCTTGATCTTTGGTCTTGATGAATCTTTATCTTCTTTCGCATCTTTCTTGCTTCATCTTTCTTTTCTTGAATATCTTCGTATTTTCTTCTTCATGAGTGGCTTGATCTTGTAGAAATAATTATTTGAATTTGAATTGACTTTGAATCTTGATATGGATTTGATAAGGATATATTTCCTTTAATTTGATTAGTCATTATATTTAATTAAATATGAGATATTGTGGGATATTAAATCTTTTGCTTAATTAAATATAATGGCTACGCAAATTAATTAAAAGATTAATGATCTTAGAAGTTCCCAACACGCCCCTCATTAATCTATGTGGCACCTTCCTTGACTTGTTGAAGAAGTAGCTTTGTGAGATCACCGTTCTACCCTTCCTTAATGTGAGCTACTTTTTTGAGCTACATGGCCATGAAAGACTTGCAATTTGAGGTTAGGTGATGGTTCAAGGGCCCAATTGAAGAGCATATGTGATAGGTTGGTATAAATGGGCTCTAACCATATTGTAGATTGGCCCAATTACGGTCTTAAAAGCCCCAAACCTCATGAATCTCCCACACCTGCGTTTTTAACACTTTTAAGTCCATCATCAATCCTTGCAACAATGTTTGGGTTTTATGTCTTCAACCTTAGCCCATGAACCTCTTTGGAATATCTTAGAATCAAACAAGGAAATACCTTTCATCCATATAGATAAATCCATTAAAGAGAAATTATAAATACGATAGACAAATAAAACCCTTTTATTATTTATTTCATTTAATTGCCTTTATTGTATTTTCCCTTTATTTGCTGTAATTTTACCCAATTATTATCACAAACCCCCTAAAATAGATATAAAATTATATAATAAAATAGGAATTCATCAATGCCTAATGCTCCTTAAGCTAAATTTTATTGTCAAAATTGCACCTTAACTCAAAATTTAACTTTTGACCAAAAAAATAACTCAAAAACTTAATACTTTAAACTATTTATCATTTTTAAGTGACCATAGCTTCCCATTTCCATGTAAAATAGTTCAACATAAACGTCATCCACATTATATCCTACATCAGCTTTTGTTTTGCACAAAATAATATTATTAAATTAATAAAGATTAAAAAAATGAAAATTAATGGATATAGGGCAACATTTGAAGTTATTATATTTCAAATAAAACATAGCAATACATATTTAAGGATCACATTACCCGTTCGTAGGGCATGGTAAATCCACAGCATTTCAGTAATTCACCTTGCTATTATTCACCCGACTATCAATTATTAAATATGACTAATGTTTGTTATGAATGACCTATGTTACTTATCAAATGAAAGTTGTTTTTAACTAATGAAATATAATCAAAACCTATGCAAATGTTGTGAATGAACTAAAAAAAAAAAAAAAGACTTTATTACTTGATAAACAAAAGTTGTTAACAGCTCATGAAAAGTACTCAATACTTGAACTTGTAGTCAAATGTGAGGAATTTACTTGTATAAATTTTTTCATCATACTATTAATCAATTTTAATGGCTCAGTGGTTACCCATAATTTTGAAATACTTGTGGTTGTGGGATCAGCTCCCACATTCACCACTTGCCTAAAAATATTCCTCCTATCGGCGGGAGGCTGTGGAGCTAGCCAACTGCTTATGTGATCGGCAAGGGGGTGGGGAACCTTTTCCTCCCCCCCCCCCAAATTTCAAACTAATTTAGGCGATAACATTTTTGTTCTGGAATTATGCATATTGAGATGCTCTTTTGGGAATTTCACAATTTCAAGATTCTTTACAGGTGATTTTTTCAAAATAAAAAAAATAAAAATAAAACAGGAGGAAAGAGATTAAAATAAAATAAGGTAAACTAATCCTTTTAATTTCAAAATCGTAAATCATTATTATCGTTTATTTTTATCCTAAATTAAAAAATTTATATTTTTGTTTAAAAGCTATAATATCCACAAGGAAATCCTCAAATTATTCACAAAATTAATTTCCTAAAACTACTTTCCTCCCTTATCCAAACAAGTTAAAGCCCACTTTTCTCCCCATTTTTCTTCCCAATTTTCTTTCCATCCTTGTTTACGCTCCGTCCAAATAATGAGTTAGGGCAAGTTATTTATATCTATTATGTTAAGCTTTCCAATTACACATAACCATATGTTTTTTTTATTTAAATTTATAATTAAATGGTAATATTTTAAATATAAAACATATAGCAATACATGATTAGAAAATGTGACATAATGAATATAATATAAGGACATGACCTAGTTCACCGGGAAAAAAAAAAAAACTGGACCTAAGTATTGTCCTATGTTATGTATAAAATTACACCGTTGTTTTTTTTCAATGATAAAATTACATTGTGTAAAATTATTTTCACGCGGTTGGTACTTGTTCTTAATGGGTTGATACGGTCTATAACAAGCCAGCAACAATAAATTTCAAAGGAGCAAGCGTGGGGACAGACAAAGGGCTAGTTGCCCCCGCGCCATACTGTTCTACGGAAAAAATATTTCATTGCAAGATCTAATATTTATTCTTATAAGAAAAAAATATTTATCTAAAAAATATAGATAATAATTAGATTAAGTTCTTAATTACATATGGCCATGTGACCTATTATTTTTATGTGGGTTTATAATTAAATATAATAGTTAAAAAATAGGTCACATGACCATGTATGAATACATAGTAAATATAAAAAATTTGATGTAAGTATTGCCCAAAAATTTCTACCAATTGCTAGCAGTTTTATAATGATTCAAATTTAAAAATATAGCAAAATAATAAAAATTTTACTATGAAAACAAATAAATTGTGACAGCAATATTTCAAACTTTGAAATTTGAAATCATCTTATCAACACGGCAAATATATTTTTTGTATATATATAAATTTTAATTTTATGAAATAAAATTCTAACCACCAAAAAAAATTCTTTAACATAGAAGATTAAACAAATCACCGGTTTGGTTAAAATAGATTTAGATTGAGATGATAACAAGTGATAAAAAATTTCACAGATAAATATTTTTATTTTCAAATCAAAATTTTAAAATGTGATTTTTCCACAATTGAAATAATGGACACTTACAACTAAGTTTTTTTTTAAAAAAACATTTTTGTCATCAGAATTTAAAATCATATTAATCATAAAGGTATTTTTCAATTTTTTTAATATTAAAGTTAATGTTTATCACGAATTAAAAATGTTCGACTTAATAAAAAAGACTGGCCGTATGGTTGGATTTTTTTTCCTTAGTGTTTTTTTTAACCTGAAATTTTTTCATGGTTATATTAAAATATTTTTCCTTTTCCTAAAAATTTTCCATTATTTTTATATTTAAAATAAGATCAAACAATTTAAAATTTTCTAAACAATCTTTTAAAAAGAAATGTGTTTCCATTTAGAGACAGGAAACTTTCTCATTACCCTTTACCCCATGTTTAGATGGAGAGAAAATGGAAGAGAAAAAAAATAAAGGAAGAAAATGAAAGAAGAAATGAGTTTTTTTTTCCTTCTCTATTTGAATGAGGAGAGAAAGGTTAGAGAAAAGAAAAGTAGAGAAAAAAATGGGGTGTGACGCTCACTTTATTTTCTCTCCAACTTTTCTTTCCACATATGGAAAGAAAATGAGAAGAAAACTCACATTTTCCATACGCCCTCCTCAAATATAGTTAAATAATATCACATTCAACCTTTAATGCAAGTTTTCCTTTTATTTTTTACTTATGACTAATTCATAATTCAACAAAATTATCTCATTATGCTATGAACAAAATCAGAAGTTACACATCAAACTCCATTCTTTCACATTTAATGAAAAATGTAGAAAATTCACACACACACACACACATATAATTTCTTCATCTCTTTCAACTTTTATATTAAATTTTTTACTATTTATTAATAATCTTAAATAATACATAGTTTATTTATTTCATTTTATTTATGTCTGATTAGTTTATTTATTTCATTTTATTTATGTTTGATTTAAAAAAATTACCCACTTTTTTTTTAACCTTTACAAAGAATAGTTTTTTACTAAATTATTTGGTTTTTAAATATAATCACATGATAATAAATTTTATCAAGTAATTTGATTCTAAATTATTTAATGATATTAACGTTAATATGATTTTTTTTTATTATGATAGTTAATTTGATTTATAGCATGATATATTTTGATATGAGAATGGGAATATTTTAGTCATTCATATATTTGTTCATTTTCTTTCTTAACTATTTTCTCTCATTCATTCAAATAGAAAGGAAGATAACATTTTCTCTCCATTTTTTCTCCTTCTCTTTTCTTTTCTCTCAACTTTTATTCTCAATCAAACGGAATATTAGGGGCGGGAGATTGATTTTGGAAAATGTTTGTGCTTTCATTGAAAGGATGATTTTGTCCTTATAAGACCTATTTTGTAGTATAATTTTATACTACAAAATAGATTTTATATTTAGGACTAGAAGAGTAATTTTTATTTCTAAATGTGCTTTAAATTTCTAATAAAATAAAATAATAAATTATACAGATTTTCTTTGAATTTTTTAAAATTGTGTGTATAATAAGTTATATAATAATCTAAATTTTAATAAAATTATATAACTTTTATTTTTAATTAAAATTTGTGATGGTTTTAAAAACAAAATTTTATTTTTATAAAGAAAATAAAATTTTAATTTTAATTTGACTAAACAATGTTTGCATTTTTTAATTGATTTTTATGTTAATTGTAAACTTTAAAAAAAATCAGGTTTAATTTGGTAAATTTTATAAATTCATATCAGTTTTAAAAATAAAATGTAGAAGGAAATATGAGAGAAAATGTAGGAGGTTTGAATAGGAATGATATGGTATTTTTAAATTTATATTTACATATGGGGTTCATTTAAATAATTTTAATTTTTATGATACTCTTCCATAAACATGACTCCTCATTTCTCTCTCTCTCTCTCTCTCTCTCTCTCTCTAATTCTCCCAAATAAAAATAAGACACTTAAATTAAGTTTTTTTTAGCATTTTTATCATCAGAATTTGAAATTATTTTAATCGTAACGGTATTTTTCATTTTTTTAATATTAACGGTTGTTATTAATCGCAAATAAAATTGTTCCATTTAATCAAAATAACAGACTGTCTAGTTGAAATATTTTCCCTCATAGTGTCATTTTACTTGAAATTTTTTCCCGGTCAAATTAAAATTTTGGACCTTTTCATAAAGGTTTTCCTTTACTTTTTATATTTAAAAGAAGATCAAATGCCTATTTGTTTTTGTTCTTTGTTTTTTTTGTTCTCAAAATAATTTTATAAAATTTCTTTTGAAAACAAATTTTGAAAATATTGTTTGGAAAATAATTTTTTTAAAAATTGTGTTTGAAAAAAAATAAAAAAATTACACTTGGACAAGCTGTAGTTGTCACATGAAATTTTTTTTCTTGTTAAATTAAAATTTTGGTCCTTTTCATAAAATTTTTTCTTTATCTTTTATATTTAAAAGAAGATCAAACAATTTAAAGGCTTGTTTTTTTTTTCTTTCTTTTCTTATTCTCAAAACAATTTTATAAAACTATCTTTTAGAACAAGTATTTAAAAAAATTCTTTGGAAAAATTTTTTTTAAAAAACCACATTTGAAACAAAAATATAAAAAAATCATACTTGGAAAAGTGGTAGTTATCACCAGTAATGATATGTAGTGGGTAGTAGATGAAAAGAAAAGAAAATTTTTCCAATTTTTCAAAAAACACAAAAACAAAAGCATGAAAACATATAAAATTTGTTGTGATTTTCTAATTTTTAAAAATATGTTACTTTTTTTTGTTTTTTAAAACAATCAACTAAAAATAAATTACCAAACAAATTTATTTTTCCAAACAAGCCCTAAAATTTTTGAAGTGATCGGTTAATCTCATTTTGGGAAATACTAGTATTTAGGGGGAATTGCAATCAAGTCCTAATAACGTAATTTAATTACTTTAAAGTCTATCAACAAGTAAGAAGATGCAATGACAAGTTCTAATACAGTAAATGACAACTGGTAAGACTTTTTGTTAATTTTTTTCTTTTGGACCTTAGGATAATTCTCCCTAGTATTTATCTTTTTAGTTAAAGGAAGATTTTGCCCTTACTAGGTATGCTCAATGGCATCTTTTTATCTCCTACCGGACCCATTTTACCTATTTCAAGTTCCCGGTGGTGGAGGAACTCTCTCATTCCTGACAAGAACCCTCCTCGTTCATTGCAGTATCGTCCTCCCACATTCTCGATTTCTCAAGTACGCGTTAATTGATATCCTCTCCGCATCAGCTTCTGCCAAGTTTTTTTAATCTTATTATTTCATGATTTATGTTGTTAGGAAAAATGGAGCACTTTGTTGGTAACAACTTTGAAGGAGTAAAATCAATGCAACCAACAAGTGTTGGTCCAAGTAGAAGGGACTTGGGCCTCTTAAATATCATGTCCTGGGTTCGATCCTTGGGGCGATGTGTATGAAAAAAACACTGTTGGGAGGGGTCCTCGCTACGACGCCTAAGAGTATCCTGAGATATTAGTCTCTTACCTTTCAGGTAGGAGGATACTCTGGGCAACCAAAAAAAAAAAATCAATGCATGAGAAGATGGGCTTAATACTTGTTGAACTTGATGATGGGCAAATCATTTTGCATACAAAATTTCTTGAAAGAAATATTCAGATTTTCAATGATTTTCAGCAGTGGAGGAAAGACCAAAATCCTTTTGCATGTTATGAGTTTAAGTATGTATAAGCTTCTCCTATCATCGTTAATATTTTTTTTGAAATATTAATATTACTACCTCTGATCCTAATTATAAGCTCTCATCTAGTGGGGAGTCCTAATTATAAGATGTTGTTTAGTCTTGTAGTCAGAGATAGTATTATGACACTCTTGGTAAAATAACGAATCGTTGCTCCTCCGTTGGTAGAGCTATGAAGGAAGACTCAATCAAGTGAGAAAAATTGAAGGTGAGAAGTTGTATGTTAAAAAGTGGATTGGTGCTTGTAATGTTGAATTGTACCTCAATTGTAATGGTATCACTAAGAAGAACTCCAAAGCCAATATTCCTCCTCTTTCTAGTGGTGTGAAGAAGAAGGAGCCCAAAGACAGAATACGCCCTCTTAGAGACCATGAGGAAAAAAAAAAAGGAAGCCTATAGAAAGAAGACTCCAGACAACACCTAGAAGCCTCCATGCTCTGTGCATCGTTTACTCCAAGAGGAGCATCCTTATGACCCATGGAAAGTGATGGTCATATGCATGCTTCTAAATCGAACTCAGGGAAGACAGGTATGGTTTTGTATATCTCCTTTTAGCTTTCAATTTTCTGTCGGATAAAAAATATTTGCTAGTTTGTATTGTTTCTTAGAATCTTAATAAGGTCTTCATATTTTTATATTGATTTCATGATAGTTTTTAGAGGTGATATATGAAACATTTAGGTTGAATGGATCCAATTTCAGTGCTATGGTAACTTATGAGAGTTTTGAAATGCAGGTGAGACCAGTGATTCGAAATTTTTTTGATTTATGTCTTGATGCAGAGACTTGTGTTCAAGTTCCTGTTGATGAAATAACAAAGGCAATCACCAATCTTGGTTTCCAAAACACAAGGGCAAGGAACATAAAACTCTTTTCATCACAGTAGTGGAGTGATCATTGGACTCATATCACTAAACTACATGGCATTGACAGGTAAAGTTAGAATGTGCATTTATTTTTTTATTTTATTGGTTATTTGATTATAATTTTTAGTTGGTTTTATCCAGCTGAGTGATTCTATTTTAATCAGGTATGTTGCTGATGCATATGTAATATTTTGTATGGGAAGGTGGAAGGATGTGGTACCTCAGGATCACATGCTAGTTCCTTACTGGAAATTTCTTCATGAAAAATACAAATGAGAAGTGCATGTGCTTTTGAAAGTCACCTACAGTTATTTTGAGGTATGAAACTTTAGGAAAGATTAATATTAACATAGCAAGGATTTAAGTTTTCTCCCAACTAACTGGTCCTAATGTTTAATGTTAAGATTTGGATGAGCTTGAAGTTGTTGGAGCAAATTACTATGATTCAATTTTATTTCAATTAACCATCTCTTTGGACATGTCTGTTTTCAAGCTGAAGATGTTGACTTAGCTTGTAGATCCTTTAAACATAGCAATGGTGGCATTTTTGCTTGACAAATCAAAACAGGAAGTTGAAAGGGTTTAAAATTTAAATCTTTCAGTCATGTAGAGTTAAAATTTCAGATGACAGTTCTTTCTGTCATTCAAACACTTGGAACATGATTTATTCCTCTTAAATTAAGAGCTAGCTGTCAAACGGACCTTTGTAACCATCTATCTACCCAATTACTAAGTTAATGATTTAGGTGATACTTAATAGTCCAAGAAAGCTATTTTTGCTAAGTTAATGTTGCAACTAGTATATCCATATTGCTTGTGCTTTATATTGCACTCCATTTCTTAGACTTTATGTTGAATTTTGGGGAGTAAGAGTCATGCTCAAGAGTCAAAGCACTTGCTAAATTGATCCTTGATTTTATTTAATATGTTTATTTACATTGCAGTAAGATTTAGTAATAAGGAAGGAGTCTCGTGTTTAAGCTCTTTTCTCGCTAAATTTATACCTAACTAGTGTGTGCTTTTCAATTAATGTTGTGTAACTTTGGACCCTATCTTTAATTCGTAATGAAGAAATCTCTCCCTTTTGAGCATGGCTTTACGTCCACATTCTCACGAAGAATGTGCGAGTTTTGAAAATAGACCTAGATTGTCAAGCTGGCTTGTTTGTAGGTATAAAAACTACAAAATTGAGTTGTTTTCAATTAAAAAAATTATAATAACCAACTTATTTTGAGTTAGCAACTATAATGGCTAAAACCCCTTCACTAAAAAGCAACACATGTTTATAATTAGAGTCTTTTCCAATGTATATTGAACATCAAGAAAATAGGTTTGGACAATTTATTTGTTTGTCGCCAAAACTGAGGTCTTTTAATAGTTGGTATAACGCAAAGGACCCATTAATGATCAATTAATTTTGATAATATAATTATTATATAATTTAATAGACATTATTTATTTCAATTCGCATGCTTTATCTGTTTTGTATTAATATTAAAAACATGGCCAAAAGGCTCCACACTTGATGGGATCTTACTAGTTCATATGGGATCCAGCCCAAAAACAACACGACATTTAAGAACCGTCACATGGAATCCATCCCATAACATGACATTTAAGAACCATCAACCATTTGGGCCACTATGCCAGACCCTGTCAAGATTGACTTCACTGTTCTTGATGGTTGATGCAAGTGCAAGGATAGTGGAAACAAACTTGCATAGGATAGCAGAGGGGCATCTATCATCGCAATAGTTTCGTCAAAACTTTTTTGTCTGAAACAAAAGTCACAATGCAAAACATAGACAAGAGACCTATAGAAACAAACGACATAGGTAGTAACACAAACGTGTATCTGCCTTGCATATACCTTGGAGATGCCCCCCAGACCTCAAGGTCCCTCTATGCATGGAAGACCCATTGAGCCATCTGTTAAGTGGAAATTTCTGGTGTACTGCACAATCATAGAACTGAAGGAGAGGGTTAAGATTAATTAGAAAACTTACCACTCTAATATAACAAAGCCAGAGTTTGGACGGAGTAATACTGGGGAGCAATTTACAACCAATTGACCATTAGTAACCCAAAATCCAAAAGATAGTATCCAGTTACAGTGCTTCAGTTTGAATTGAGGAAACCCAAATCAGCCATTTGACTTCCATTTAAGTTGTTGTTTCTTCCCTCCCACCTCCAAGCTGATTCTGGCTGCTTTGCTTCTGCAAACTGATTCCAAAAGAAAGTAGTCCCTACAAACCATAATAGAACACATTAACCTTTAATAAATACACAACCATAATCACAACCGGGAGAGTTCATAAAATATACACATTGATCTATCTAATGCTGCCTAAACATAATCATGAAGAATGACGTTGGCAAAAATTTAAATATTAAAGGATAAGATCATGTATATTTACAAGCAACCTAACCAAATAAATTCAATATAACTAAAATTCAAATAAGCGTGATGTAATTGAATTACTGGTGAATAAACCCTAAATATAAATATGTAAAAGACCCCCAAATAGCATTTGTTATTTTTTCTTTTCTTTTCCTTTTTTTGCTTTTCTGTTTTGCCATCCAAATAGCGTTGCTTACAAAAGCATACATTTAAGTTCCAATGACATCAAGTTACTATAATATACTTTTGAAGTCTTTTCCTATGTTTGCTTTAGGGATGGCAGGCTTCAGAGCGATAAAGAATGCTTGAATGAGACAGCCTTTAATCATCAGATATCTGTATATCTATAAAACCTAAGGAGTTCGAAGGTGACTTGGACTCATGTGTATCTATAATTATAATTTATATGCATAACTGTTTAAATGATGATTATAGAACTGTTTAAATGATGCTTAATGGTGTTTAATTTTAAATCTGCACTAGGTAAAACAGTTCGAAATCTGTTTCCTGTGACAAATTCCTGGAAAAAGGAGCTATTCACAATTCTTCATAAGAGGAGAAATCTCTTGCATATTTAAAGAGGCTAAACATATTCCAAAAGTCAATACATCATAACAACTCAGAGTGGTAACTGGTAAGACTGGACAATGGCTTTGAGTATCTTATTGCACACACCCTTGTTTTTCAACACTTTTCGAGAATAAGTGAACTAAATATGCATAAAATTACAATTAGCAAAAGATGATTTCCCTAACCAATTCCCATGCAAGCAAGAATGAAAATAGCTCTTTAAGCAAGTGAAGACATTTTGTACAAGGAAGATGGGTATAACATTGGAGAAAAGCATATAAACAATGCTTAAAGTGGCTATGATTCTATGATTCTTTTAGATCTTGAAAGAATATCAGAGAAAAGAATATTACCAATACTTAAAGAATATTACTTCTATTAACAGAAGGTTTTCAGGATAGAGGACAACATAAGCCAAGCGGCAGCTAACAACAGCAAGTAACATTTGAGTTATGCAAGTACTCCTTTACTGTTCTTTCTAGTTGAATTAGAATATATTATTTCATAAAAAGTTTTCACAAGAAAACTAGGAAATCACACCAGAGTACATGCTGAGACTGTAACAGGAAAGTTATATAATTACCCATGACTGTACAGTATCAGCCATCTGCTACCCAACGCAGGGCCAACTAAACAAAATATTTTATGGATTTATGTGAACAAATATTCATCAACTACATCTGAAAGTGAATATGTATATATGTATCTACTTCTGTACATATGTTGAGATCGAATATGTATATTTGTAGCCCTGTTGTGTGTTCTACTATCGATGTGAATTGTTAGAAGAGCACAGTCGAGATAGTTGTTAATTGTAAAGCCATTAGATAAGAAGATTTCAACACCCTGATAAATTTACCTTTTTGACCTGTTGATCTTCATATACAGATGGTGTTGGTGACGTGAGTATTGTACGATACATCTTGTAATCAACAGGGTTCGTATGTGTATTATATATATGACCCATGAGTCTCTGTAAAAGAAACTAATCCAGAGCATCTGGTAGTTGCCGGTCACCGTGCAACAAAAGTAGGCTTTTGTGATGCACAAGAAATCTCCAAGTCCAGATAAATTTACAGATGCACAACAAACTCCCTAATCTAATCCTTATAGAAACCCCCCTTCTGATCCTTATAAACTCCCCTCTCCCCTTCTGGCCCCCGTAGCTTGATTTCTGCTGCTTGTTTATAATCGCGTCCCATTTGATGACTGCTGCTGTTGCTGCTTATAGCATCTTAGGTAACTCATCACAGCTTCTTTAGTTGGAAGTATTGATACGCTTCTTTTAAAAGCTTCATCATGCCCCATAAAAGCTGTAATTTCACCTAAAGATCTTTCGGGTATGCCTAGTCCCTCTAGCGTTTTTAGACTACGTTGGTCTTCGTTTACTAGTTGACATTCTTCAATCCTACCAAATAAACATAAAAAAATTTCCCACCATCTCTGACCTAACTTCTGTCTGAATTTATTAACCTCCTCCTTGTTTTCCTGCAATCATAAAATTATAAAATGAAAGGGAAGAACCATAAAATGAGAGCCAACACAAATGACAAATATACATAACAAATATACTTACATCGTGTCACTTTCTATATATCCTTTCAAGTTTTTTAATTTTTCGACGAGCATAAGACGGTAGAGTTGTGGTGTTGATTTGTAAATGGATAGCCTCGTAATCAAGAATGTTTTCTTTGCCATTGTCTAATCTATTTTGAATGTGCCTTAAAATATCAGTAAGAAATTACATGATAGTTATTGTTATGACTGAATCTCTTGCTGTACTCGATAATTTTTTGTTTGATCTCGATCTTGCCATATCACACTAAAAGAGGAAGGACTGGGCGAAAGGAGATGAAAGAGGACAGGAGCCAAGTTAAAAAAGTTGAAAGTGGATGCATGGGGACCTTTATATAATATAATACACACACACACCCCACATAAGACTCTGCGCACCTTCTTTGCTTCCTCCTGCGCTCCTGATAGTCTTTACGTCCTCACGCGCTCCAGATGAAGACCTAAGTGGCGCTCCTGGTTGAAGACCAAGACTTACTTGTAAAACCAATTCTATTGAACTCTAGATGAAGACCAAAATGGTGCTTCTGGTTAAAGACAGAAACTAACACTTGTAAAACCAAATCTGTTGAAGTCCAGATGAAGACAAACATTGAAGACCGAAACTCATACTAGTTGAGGACTGAATCTATTGGAAGTCTAATGCTCCGGTTGAGGCACGTTGTTAAGTAGGGAAAATATCTAAAAAATAAATAAATAAATATTTTATGGATGATTGTAGAGCATCAGCCATCTGCTACCCAACGCCGGGCCAACTAAACAAAATGTTTTATGGATTTATGTGAACAAATATTCATCAACTACATCTGAAAGTGAATATGTATATATGTATCTACTTCTGTACATATGTTGAGATCGAATATGTATATTTATAGCCCTGTTGTGTGTTCTACTATCGATGTGAATTGTTAGAAGACCACAGTCGAGATAGATGTTAACTGTAAAGCCATTAGATGAGAAGATTTCAACACCCTGATAAATTTATCCTTTTGACTCGTTGATCTTCATATACCGATGGTGTTGGTGACGTGAGTATTGTACGATACATCTTGTAATCAACAGGGTTCGTATGTGTATTATATATATGACCCATGAGTCTATGTAAAAGAAACTAATCCAGAGCATCTGGTAGTTGCCGGTCACCGTGCAATAAAAGCAGGCTTTTGTGATGCACAATAAATCCCCAAGTCCAGATAAGTTTACAGATACACAACAAACTCCACAATTTAATCCTTATAGAAACCCCCTTCTAATCCTTATAAACTCCCCTCTCCCCCTGCAGCCCCCCGTAGCTTGATTTCTGCTGCTTGTTTATAATCGCGTCCCCTTTAATGGCTGCTGCTGTCGCTACTTTTAGTATCTTAGGTAACTCATCACAGCTTCTTTAATTGGAAGTATTGATACGCTTCTTTTAAAAGCTTCATCTTGCCCCATAAAAGCTGTAATTTCACCTAATGATCTTTTGGGTATGCCTAGTCCCTCTAGCATTTTTAGACTACATTGGTCTTCGTTTACTAGTTGACGTTCTTTAATCCTACTAAATAAACATAAAAAAATTTCCCACCATCTCTGACCTAACTTCTATCTGAATTTATTAACCTCCTCCTCCTTTTCCTGCAATCATAAAACTATAAAATGAAAAGGAAGAACCATAAAATGAGAGCCAACACAAATAACAAATATACTTACATTGTGGTGTTGATTTGCAAATGGATAGCCTCGTAATCAAGAATGTTTCCTTTGCCATTGTCTAATCTATTTTGAATCTGCCTTAAAATATCAGTAAGAAATTAGGCGACAGTTATTCTTATGCCTGAATCTCCTGCCGTACTCGATGATAATTTTTGGTTTGATCCTGATCTTGCCATATCACACTAAAAGAGGAAGGACTGGGCGAAGGGAGGTGAAAGAGAACAGGAGCCAAACTAAAAAAGTTGAAAGTCGAGGCATGGAGACCTTAATATATTATATAATATATATACACACGCCACAGAAGACTCTGCGCACCTTCTTTGCGTCCTCGCGCGCTCCAGATAAAGACCTAAATGGCACTCCTGGTCGAAAACCAAAACTTCCTTGTAAAACCAAAGCTATTGAACTCTAGATGAAGACCAAAAGGGTGCTCCTGGTTGAAGACCTAGACTCACACTTGTAAAACCAAATCTGCTAAAGTCCAAATGAAGACCAAAATGTTGAAGACCGAAACTCACACTGGTTGAAGACTGAATCTGTTGGAGGTCTAATGCTCTGGCTGAGGCACGTTGTTAGATAGGGAAAAGATCTGGAACAAAAAATAAATTAATGTTTTATGGATGATTATAGAGCATCAGTCGTCTGCTACCCAACGTAAGGCCAACTAAACAAAAGATGTTTGGTAGAGCGTTCTGAAGGTGGTACTGTGTGTTGAAGGAGAAAAAAGCACGATGAGGCTTAGATTAATGTTTGGATTTACAATACATCAAAATGGGCTTATGATGCAAAAGCCACGGTATCTCAAAAGCTAAAATTTATTGCTTTTACCATTTCACATGACCCACCGTGGAGAGAGAAAATAAGACCATGAGAATAAATCACCAAATCAGATGCTGGGAAAAAAATCACAGGCAATATTGCATTAAAAAAAGTTTATAGGTAAAATTATATAAAAAAAATGGCTATAGGTAAAATTACACTACTAAAAACATAAAAAATGTTGGGTACACCTAAAAAATAAGATTAGGACTAAAAATGCACCTTTACCCTTATAATTTGAATATATTTCTTAAAATTATCACATTATTATTTAATAATGTTCATATCTCTTTTACTCATTTTATATCCAAACTTACTTTTCTATTAACTATCCAAAAAGTTTCAGCTTTTTAAACTCATTTTTTACAAAACCCAATCCAAACATAAATCACATTACACTATCTGACTTTTACTCAATCTGACTTTTGTAAAAAATCAGATTGAAAAAAAGTTACTTCTTCCATCGCTATCCCAAACACACCCAAAATGTTTTATGGATTTATCAGAACAAATATTCATCAAGTACATCCGGAAGTGAATATGTATATATGTATATGCTTATGTACATAAGTTGAGATAGAATATGTATATTTGCAGCTCTGTTGTGTGTTCTACTATCGATGTGAATTGTTAGAAGAGAAGAGTTGAGATGGGTGTTAACTATAAATCTATTAGATGAGGAGATTTCAACACCCTGATAAATTTACCTTTTTGACTCGTTGATCTTCATATACAGATGATGTTGGTGACGTGGGTATTGTATGATACATCTTGAAATCAACAGGGTTCTTATGTATAATATATATGACCCATGAGTCTCTACAAAAGAAACTAATCCAGAGCATCTGCTAGTTGCCGGTCACCATGCAACAAAAGTAGCGTTTTGTGATGCACAAGAAATCACCAAGTCCAGATAAATTTATAGATACACAACAAACTCCTCAATCTAATCTTTATACAAACCTCACTTCTAATCCTTATAAACTTGCCTCTCCCCTTCTAGCCCCTTATAGCTTGATTACTACTGCTTGTTTATAATCGCCTCTACTTTGATGGCTATTGCTCTGCTTATAGCATCTTAAGTAACTCATCATAGCTTCTTTAGTTGGAAGTATTGATATGCTTCTTTTAAAAGCTTCATCTTGCCCCATTAAAGCTGTAATTTCACCTAATGATCTTCCGAGTATGCTTAGTCCGTCTAGCTTTTTAAGAATACGTTGGCCTTCATTTACTAGTTGATGTTCTTCAATCGTACTAAATAAACATAAGAAAAATTTATCACCATCTCTGACCTAATTTTTGTCTGATTTTATTAACCTTCTCCTCATTTTCGTGCAATCATAAAATTATAAAATGAAAGGGAAGAAACATAAAATGAGAGCCAATACAAATAACAAATATACATAACAAATATACTTACATCGTGTCATTTTCTGTATATCCTTTCAAATTTTCTAATTTTTTGGCAAGCATAAGACGATAAAGCTGTGGTGTTGATTTGCAAATGGATAGCTTTGTAATCAAGAATGTTTTCTTCACCATTGTCTAATCTATTTTGAATCTGCCCTAAGAAATTCGGCGATAGTTATTGTTATAACTGATTCTCTTGTTGTACTCGACGATAATCTTTTGTTTGATCCCGATCTTGCCATATCACACTAAAACAGGAAGGACTGGGTGGAGGGGGATAAAAGAAGGCTGGAGGCAAGTTAAAAAGGTTGAAAGTGGAGGAATTGAGACCTTAATATAATATTATATATATGCACACACCACGAAAGACTCTGCGCATGTTCTTTGCATCCTCCTGCACTCCTGATGGTCTTTGCATCCTCGCACGCTCCAGATGAAGACCAAAATGGCTCTTCTGGTTGAAGATCGAAACTCATACTTGTAAAACCAAATCTGTTGAAGTACAGATAAAGACCAAAACGTTCAAGAACGAAATTCACACTGGTTGAAGACCGAATCTGTCGGAAGTCTAATGCTCTAGCTAAGGCACCTCGTTAAATAGGAAAAAGATGTGAAACAAAAAATAAATAAATAAATAAATAAAATTACTCCTCCTTTTGTCGTAAAAAATATGACATTGTTAGGTATTTTTTAATAAATACTCCTCCTTTACCTAATTAATTTGATTAGATTAAGCAAGTTAGATAAGTTAGTTAATTATAAAAAATTTGACATATTTTTTTAAAATACTATAATCATCTTCCTTAATATTTCCTTTCCATCATGCTTGAAGGAGTATGGCTAATTTAGGAAAAATTAATAAATATGAAGTAATTTATATTAATTTTAGTTTTTTATTTATATTATATCTTGTTACAAAAATTTTTATATTATATTTGGAATAATTTTTGTGTTTAGGCAATTTAGATATTATAGGTACAAATAATAAGGATAATATAAATAAAACATCCGATTGCATTAAAAATAATTAATGTAAATGTCTTCCACGCATACAAATCCCCTCTACGTACAAGCGGTTGCTTTTTTTTTTTTTGAATGAAAACTGGATTCCAAAGAAACAAAAGTATAGCCAAGCTAAACGAGCTAACACCCGTCATCAAGCTCCTCCTCCTGTTGCATAAGAGGTGGAGGTTGATCAAGAGTACAAAAATTGCCTTACATCGTGTGAGATGATTTGGCCAAATAGTCAACAATTCCTAAGTTCTCCCTAAAGGTGTGGCTAATAATCACTTGCCAATCCCTACAAAAGAGCATCCTACAATCATTTACAAGGTCTCTAAAAGGGTGGTGGTTGTTACAACCTTTGAGGACCAAATTTAAAGCCTCAATACAGTCAGAATAAAGACAAATGTTTTTGAAACCCTTAGACCAGCAAATGTTAAGCCCATGGATAATACCAAGTAATTCCGCTATTACAGGCGGAACCTTAGTGAGCTTACATTTGAAGCCCAGTATCCATCTACCTTCCTTGTCCCATATCGCTCCTCCGCATCCACTATCTCCATTTGCCAACACTGAACCATCTATCTCCAGTTTGACAAAGTCATGAAATCTATCCTCAATGTGCCGCGTACTCCAACTATAGCTATATAGATTATGGTTGCGTAGGAGATCTTGGTCCCAGCAAGCTCTGTGAAAGCTGGAGCTAGGATTATGAGGATTATCACTATGGTCTGTACCGAAGAGCTTGTTGCATCGTTCAACCCATATATCCCAGCACACATAACCAAAAAGGTCTTTCCACGCAATTTTCTTTGTAAATTCCTGCCCTGCTTCTTTTCTGAAATTCCATCTGATCCAGTCAATTCCATTCAGTGTGTTGAAACAATCCCACTCTATCTGCGACACCATAGTCTGCCATTTATGTCGTGCGTGGGTGCAATCTCTAATCAGGTGCATGCTTGTCTCCTCCTCTTGGCAACCAAACGGACACGACGCCGTATCTGTCAGACCTCGTCTCTTTTGTAGTGCCGCTGTATGCAATCAATCATGTATAAATAGCCACATGAAGGTCTTGATTTTCTCAGGAACCTGCCACCTCCAGACGTGTCTCCATATGCTGTCTCTTGGGTTTTGAATACCTGCAGAAAGAAAAGAATAAGCAGATTTAACAGTAAAATTCCCATCTAAAGATGGTTTCCAAATGTATTTGTCCTTCCCTCTTTCCTCACAGGGGGGGTGTGCACACACGAGTTTCCCAACAATGTCCGGATTAAACCAATGGCTGAGTTTGGTCCTATCCCATTCTCCCCAAGGTGTAACATAGTCGGTCACCTTCTCACTCCATTGAATGAGTCCTTCCCGCTCTGGAATCAAATTGATCAACGGCATATTCATCTCCGACCAATTGTCAAACCAAAAGGAAGTAGTCTTGCCATCCCCAATTTTCTTACCAAGGCCCTTCTTGAAGCTGTCCCATAAATGACTTATAGCACGCCAAGTGAGTGACGCATTAGTTCGTTTATTCACCACGGGCTGTTCCTGGTTTCCACATTTATACTTGTTCCTCAGGACCTTAACCCAAAGAGCGTCCTGTTCACAAAGTAATTTCCAGCATAATTTTAAGATGAAGGCTTCATTCTGCTTCCTCAGATTCTTGAGTCCTAAGCCTCCAAATTCCTTCTCCATGCTTACTTGTTGCCAGGAAATGGGGTGCATCTTTTTTCCTCCATCCTCCTCTCCCCAGAGGAACCTTCTGTTGGTCTTCTGTAGTTCATCAATCAATCTCTTAGGCAGAAGAATTGTTTGCATATGATAGGAAGGCAAGGCAGAGAGCACAGATTTTATTAATGTTGAGCGACCCGCTAGACTTAGCAACTTCCTTTTCCAACCTGCAAGTCTTCTCTGAGATTTTTCTAAAATTGGAGCAAAAAGAGAATAGGAAGCCCTTTGGTGAACAAGAGGGATCCCCAAATATTTTCCCAAATCCCCTGTTAAACCTACCCCCATCTTTGTACTGAGATCAATGGCTCGGGAAAAGTGAACATTTCTGGAAAAGCAAATTTGTGTCTTCGTCCTGTTCATCTTTTGGCCTGAGACTCTGCAGAACTTATCGATGCACTCCACCATAGTCTCCACTTGCCAATCTGAGGCTTCCCCAAACAAAATTAAGTCATCTGCAAAGAACAAATGAGATATAGCCGGACCAGCTGATCGTAGCTTAATCGGCTTCCAGGACCCTTCATTGATCAAATCCTTGATGATGTGACTTAGTCGCTCCATATAGAGGGTAAATATATAAGGGGAGATAGGATCCCCTTGTCTGATGCCCCTTGTAGCTTTAAATTCCTCTGAAGGTTCACCATTCCAAAGCACCCAGAAGGAAGCACTAGAGATACAAGCCATGATTACCTTGCAGAGGTTCTCCTCAACCCCCACAAGTCGTAGAGTGTCATAAATGAACGGCCATTCAAGTCTGTCATAGGCTTTTTCAAGATCAACCTTAATCGCCAGCCAACCCTTATTGCCTCTTTTCCTTTTCATGGAGTGAATCACCTCTTGAGTAATAATGATGTTGTCGCTACTCTGTCTTCCTGCAATGAAACTACACTGTTGCTTATCCACCACCTTCCCCATAATGGCTTTCAATCTTTTACTGATAATCTTGGTGATGATTTTATAGCTTACATTGCAGAGGGAAATGGGTCTAAAGTCCTTCATCTGTTCTGGTTTATCCTGTTTTGGGATAAGAACAATATTGGTGTTATTCAGGTCAGCAACACGCAATGGATCCCGAAAAACTTCCTTAACCAGATTACAGACTTTAGGGCCAATAATGGACCAGTACTCATGATAGAAGAAAGCTTGAATACCATCTGGACCAGGTGCTTTGAAAGCTTCAATATCAAAAGCCGCTTCTTTGATTTGCTCATCGGTAACCATAGTAGATAGATTTGACACCTCTGCCTCTGTTAGGAATGGAAAACAATTGACAGTATGTAGCTGTTCCTTTTGTGCTAATTCAGAACTGAATAGAGATTTGTAGTATTGAAGGGCCATTTCCTTTAAGGTGTTATGATCAAAAATCCATTCTCCTTGGGAATTTTGGAGCCCTTCAATGTTGTTCCTTTGTCTTCTAATCACCGTAGACATATGAAAAAATTTGCTGTTTCTATCACCATATTTTAACCAGTTACAACGGGACTTTTGAAACCAGAGAAGTTCCTCTTGTGCAAGAACCTTATTGTATTCTTTCCACATCTCTATCTCTTGTTGTCGAAGATAAAGATTGTCCTTCCTAGCCCGTGATCTATCCACACCTTTTAGCCTCCCCATTATGTTTTCCTTCTTCTTAGAGATGTTCCCAACTATGGTGCGGTTCCAGTTTTCAGCTTCCTTAGTGAAATTCACTACACTTTCTTTCCATTCACCTTGTTCCCAATTCCTCTTGACAATTTCAATAAACCCATCTTCCAACATCCAGGCTGCTTGGCATCTGAAGGGTGGCTTAATTCGCCTTCTGTTTCTATATCCAGAGCTGTTTATGAGGATAGGACGGTGGTCAGAGCCAAACTTCATCAAGTGATGGGATTTGGTAAAAGGGAACAGGGTATTCCAGGCAGTATTCATAAAGCCCCAGTCCAGTTTTTCTTTCATGCAATTCCGTTCCCAAGTGAAGTGGTCTCCCACACTTTCAATGGCGACAAGATTAGAGTTGTTAATACAATCCTCAAACTATCTCATTGAGGTGAAATTAGGAGGGGATCCTCCCCGTTTGTCAGCACTAGTTAAGTAAGCATTGAAATCACCCACAACTAACCAAGCCTCATTGATCGTGGAGCTGATATGTACAAGATCCTGCCACAAAGTTCTTCGAAGGGACATATTCGGTTCCGCATACACACAGGTTAGAAGGAATCATTTATTATCTTTTCTAAGAAGAGCAGCCACATGAATTAGTTGTGTAGTAGAGAGATGGTAGTCAATATGGATTTCTGTTTCATTCCAGAGCAACCAAATCCCACCAGCAAAGCCTGTAGCTTCCAGTCTAATCCACTTCTCAAAGCCCAACCGAATCATAATACGATCTGCTTTGACTCCACTTACCCGAGTTTCATATAAAACCAATATGTCAACAGGATTTCCTTTCAACAGATCTTTTACTCTTCTCAGAAAATTTTTGGAGGCAGCGCCTCGGCAGTTCCATGATAAAAGATTCATGATTAAAGAAAACCAGGGACAAAAACACTTATCTTAGGCGTTCTGGTCAGATTCCATCTTACTGTCATCCAGCCGTGTCTCATCCACGTTGTCCGTAGTCTCAAACCATAGGTCAGTTACCTCGCCACTTTCTGAATTGAAATTAAGTTCTCTGGCTAACGGTCGTGGGTCTGGAGGTTTTTTTTGGAAGAGAGGTCTGCATGTCAGCTTCCCTTTCCAGCTGATTACTCTCATGGTGTTGGATATACATTTCTGGCTGGGTTTGTTCTCTCGTCTCACCACTATCAAGCTTGTTTCCTTGTAAAGCCTCTTCAATATTTGCTCGTTGGTCTGGGCCCAGAGAAGAAATTGAACCCATAATCAATTTGTGTAATCTAACCGTGGGCTTTCTTTTGAGAATGGGAGAAAAGGTTTTGGGTCGCGATAATTTACTTCTCTTCTTTCCAAAGTAGGTGTTGGTTTCAGAGTTGGGCCTGGCAGTCTCTGGGCTTAGGGAATTAAAAACAAACTGGACCCCACTAGAGGGTTTCAGCACCGGCTCTTTTTTATATCCAACCGCTTCGTCCCCTTTTCTCCCCAAGTTGTCGCTGTCATTCTGATGCTTACTACTTTCCCCATTTTCATAGGTGCTGTTCTCGAAGGTCTGCACCCTTGTATTGGTAGAAGTGGACTCCGAATGGTTCTTAGCATTGGTTTCTTTCTTCCTCCACTCAGTACCAGATGCCTTTTTCTTGCTAGGCATTCTCTTTTCTGCCGATTTGACGTTATTGACTTCCTCCTGCAGCACCTCATATCTAGAACCCGAGGCACTCCTCTGTTCCTTCTCCTTACCCCTTGTTCCTCCAGTTTCCTTAACTAGGCTCTTATTTTCTGACTCCCTTTTCTGACCACGGTATTTGACAGGACGTTTGACCTTCATCCACACTCCAAATTCCTCGAGATGTGTGACTCCTGGTGTACTGATCAACGGTTGCCTAACATCATTACCGGTCGTCGTGTTCCCAGCTTCCGTCACCGGAGTGTTAGGAGCTGCCCTGTTTGCTTCATGGTTATGTCCCTGATTCAGCGCGCAGTTCTCCTGGGTATGCCTATATCTCCCACATCTAAAACAAATAGTCTCCAGGCCCTCGTATTCTACGGTAAAGATTCTTTTCCTTAGCACGAACCTGGATTGCAGTTTTTTATTCAAATCCACTTCCACACTTACTCGAGCGAATTTCCCTCTCTCCACGGAAGTCTTCCTATTTCCCGACTGAGCCAGTGTATTAACATCCACTTTCAATGTCTTCCCTATCAGGTTTCCCAATTCCCACATACACTCTTCATCATAAACATGTATTGGAAGTGTAGGAACTCTGACCCAAATGGCCACCTTTCGCACCTTATTGGAGTATGGGTTGAAGTTGGGACTCCATCTTTGCACAGCCAGGTAGTGTCCTTGTATAAGCCAGGGACCATCAAACAACAGCTTTCGCCTCAGTTCCATATCCTCAGTTCGAAGGATAAAATAATTGTTGGGGAGATCAACTATTTCAAAGTTCGTTGACTTTAGGAGCCAAGCAACTCTGTCTTTCATCATATCTAGGCTAGCGAATCTGCCTAGAATGGTGATGATTAGTGCGTCTTTCCAGGGTCTGCAGAGCTCTTTCAGCTTAGCGTCATTTAATTCCATCTTCGGGAGGTTCTGTATGATCTCCCGTTGCTCTTCAGTGAGTTCAGGTGCAGTTTCTTCTTCCTCTTTTAGCCACTCTGCCATCAGTTCATCAAAACTCTGTTCTTTCTTCTCGTCTGTATCCTTACCCAGCAGCTTGTTTTTGTAGGAAATTTGGGTTTTGGCCTGACTTTGGGGGAAACCTTCATCGGAGTTTACTCCAGTGCTCTTGGATTCGTCTTGAATCTTGCTTTGCCTTGCGTTCGCTTCCTTCATAATAGTATCCTCATTGTGCTTCTTAATATGACGCCTCAGGATGTCTTCTTCTTCTTTTGTTTGAGCAGTCGTCTCAGCCATAGGTTCATCAAGTTCTGTTGGAGAATCAGCGTGCACACCGTTTCTCTCTCTAGACCTCTCGCTCTCACTCATCTCTCGGAGATACGATACGTCCAAGCAGTTGCTTTAATACCAATCAAAACTCGCCCAATGCTTACCTTTCTTTCTTTCTTTTTTTTTTTGGACCAGATCACCTAATGCTTACCTACTTTCTCCTTTTCCCATCCTTTCTGCGCGCTTCGCACTTTCAACAATTGCATTTGCAGCAACAAAATTTAGCTTCTTTGACACGCATCCATCGTATCATTATTTTTGGCTAGTACGACAATATTTTTTTCAATTATTTAGAAATCCATTTCTTTCTTTGTTTTTATCTTCATTAAAAATATTAAGAAATATGTTAGCTTGTAAATTACTAATTTTAATAAAAATGAGCTCACTAAAAACATTAAAATTAAAAATATTAAAAATAAGCCCTTATTTTATTATAATTTTTCATATCTTATTGAGAATTTAATGATATTTATTGAGCTTAATACTCTCTCCTATTCCCATACCATCATTTGCTACCCTCCTCTACCCTCATCCGCTGCTCTTTTTGAGTGAAAAAAAAGAAGAGACTGAGAGAGTGAGTCTTTTTCTATTTAAAAAAAAATATTCAGTACTTCCAAGATATTTTTCAGTATCCTAAATTAATTTTTATTTATACTTATCACTCTCAAATATATTTTTTTAATAGTACTCAACATCTAACCTTCATCTAACCCTCAGTGTCTATCGTAAATTTTAATAGCATCCAGTAAAATTTTTTTACTAATACCCAGCTGACATCCATCGTCCATCGTAAATTAAAAAAATATTTTACACAACTAATTTATGATAGGAAAAAAATATTTTAAAGTATTAGATATTTTTTCAAATTAAAAGAAAAGCCCCCACCCTCCGTGTCCAGCTTCCTTCCTTTTTGGAACACGGGGTAACCTAAACAGCACTTAAGTGCTCCAGACAAAATTCTCAATGATTGCCAAAAGTGACCAAAAAAAAATCACTTCTATTCATTCAAAATAAATAAATAAATAAAACCGCTTCTATTCATTTAAAAAAAATCACTTCTAAAAATATCTCCCAGCACCTGCTTATTATTATTAGTGTAATGAAAAAAATAATTTAAGTAAAAATAATAAACAATTGACCAAAATAAAATTAAAATTTGAGAGTGAAAACAATACAATAATACCTCTTGGACCAAAATTAAAATACAATAATATCCCTCCTTGTGCTACCGTCAACCTTCACATGATTTTTATTTCTTTTTTTTCAAATAAGCTAGGCAGAGATGGGTTTAAAGGCATGAGTGGAATGTGAGGACAAGCCAACTCATAAAAATAAATAAATAAATAAATAGTCCAAGTGAAATTTGTAGATACTAGGTTGAATGAATTTTCTTCGATATAATGAAATTATTTTAAGTATTTCTAATATAATAAATAGATAGTTTTTAATATAATAATCAAATATTAAATATTGAAAAATTAACGGCAAAAAAATAAACTATTGAAAATTTGCTCCCTCTGGCACGGAATGGAGATGCCATTGACTCCTCAAATTGGGTACGGCAACATCTCTCTTTTTCTTTTTCTTTTTTCCCCAAAGACTCTTAAAAGTTTTAGACTGTTTGATTTTGATCACATTTTGAAGATGGTGATGATAAAAGAATTCAATTAGATCCAAGAGAGGGATTTAATTAGCCGAAAATTTATTGATAATTAAAGAGCATGCAATGACAAGTTCTAATGTAGTGAATGACAACTAATTTATATTGCTCACTTGTCAATGAGATTTTTTAGTAATTAAATTGTTTTTGGACCTCATGATAATTCTCTCATAATAAAATGAAATTCCTGTTGCTTTTTTTTTTCCCTTTGCAAGAGAAAAAAAAAAAGAAGGATAACTTATTTTCAATTTTCAATTGCCAACTACACAATACCCTTATGGCTAAAATGACTATAAACTCTCATTAGAAAAAAATGTTAAAAAATTTCAAATCTAAACATTAAATTTTTAGTGTTAGTTCATTATTTATATAAAAATATGTACATATATTACATATTTATTATTTTTAATTAATATTATGAACAGTATGATTGTGGCAGGCGTTTTTTTGTAATAAATACAAAAATAAAATATCATAAACAATACATTCAGCAATAGAAGGCAGGGGTTCACAGTCTACCAATAGGCGTTTGAAGTGGTGCCATACTGCTGTGGGCATGAAATCCAAAGTTGAATTGCCTCCTTAAATTTATTGATAATTGAAGAACATATAGTGACAAGTTCTAGCATAGTGAATGACAACTAATTTATAATGCTTATTTGTCAATGAGATTTTTTAGTAATTAATTTTTTTTGGATCTCATGATAATTCTCTCATAATAAAATGACATTCCTGTTGCTTTTTTTTTCCCTCTTTGCAAGAGGGAAAAAAAAAAGAAGGATAACTTATTTTCAACTACCAACTACATAATACCCTTATGGCTAAAATAACTATAAACTCTCATTAGAAAAAAAATGTTAAAAAATTCCAAATCTAAACATTAAATTTTTAGTGTTATTTCATTATTTATATAAAAATATGTACATATATTACATATTTATTATTTTTAATTAGTATTATGAACAGCATGATTGTGGCAGGCACTTTTTTGTAATAAATGCAAAAATAAAGTATAATGAACAATACATTCAGCAATGGAGGGCGAGTGTAAACACCTGAAATGTTAATCAACCTCAAGCAGCTGTTGGGAAATATATCCAATGTGGAGAAGAAAAACTCAGTAGATAACAAGCTATAAGTTCTCATTTGCTCACCTCATCACCTAGATTCATTATTCTATCTATCTCTGGATGTGGATATATCATTTTCAGATGATATGAAGGTGTCTTCAGTTGATTAACAAACATCCATTAAAATACCTAATCCCACAGCTCATACAATCAAAAGATTTGCAACAACTTAAAACAACCAATTCAACTCATGAAAGACTTGCCATTAAAGATCAGGATCAGTAACTTGGAAAAAGACATAAAACCTTGCAATGCCGATGAGTAACACTTCATATGGAAATCCTAAAGGCTTAATCTTTTCTACCATTTACTTGCCTCAAATGGGGAACGTGGCAATCTCTCTTTCATATTTTTTTCAGAAACTCTTTAAAATAGTTTAGACCGTTCGATTTCAGACTCTTCTCCTGTTACTTTTCTTTTGCTTCTGCCATTGCGAAAAAGAAAGAATTATAATTTATTTTCAATTATTTAAAAAAATTTGATGAAATGTGGGATAAGAAATAATTTTAGTTTCATTTTATTTCTAGGATATTTGAAGTATTTAGACTTATTATCATTTCAAAATTTATTTAGATTTATTGATATTTTAGTATTTTTATTATTAGAATTATTTGTTCAGAATAATCACTTTGGAGGTACCTATGCTTTTTTCAGTTTTTAATTTGATACCTATGTATTTTTTCTTTGAATTAAATCTTTAATTTTTTTCTATTAACATTATTAACCCTTACATAGAGACTAAAAACACTAATAGAACAAAGTTACAAGAACTAATGTAGTTAAAAAAAGTAAAATTAAATGATTTAATTAAGAAGAAAAAACATATAGGTGCCAAATCAAAAATTGAGAGAAAATGTAAGTACCCCCATATGATTTTTCCTTACTTATTATTATCATTTTCATTATTATTATTATTTTAGTATGGATAGATCTAGATTTTCATATTACGGTAGACTGGAAATGTTGGAATATTGCAGTTATATAGTTTTTTGTCTTGGCTACCCTTGTGTGTTTTAATTTCCTCATCTACCTCTTCCTTGCCTGCTCTTACCTCTTCTCTTTCCCATTCCCTCTTCATATTTTACATCAGAATTTCAAAGCTAAATTTTAAAATTTGAGTGTAATTTTTTTAAATTAATTTTTCTGCATAATCCAATTAATTACCTTTATAATTTAATTTTTCCTGTTAAAAAGTAAAGTCTGTCATTTTCACATAATTATGCTTTGGATTCTCTTCATCTTTAAAACGTGAAATCTAATCATTGATTTCTAAGGGTCCATTTGGATTGGCGGTGAAAAAAGTAGTTTGTTTCTAATCTGATTTTTAAAAAGTTAAGTTTGGTAAAAGTTAAATTGAGTAAGATGAATTATGTTTGGATTGGAGTTTAAAAAAGTTAATTTATAAAAGTAAAATTAGTAAAAGGTTGTTTGAATTATGATTAAGTAAAAGTAAGTTTGTTTGTAAAATTATCAAAATGAGTATGAGTTTTAATAAATAATAAAACATGATTAAAAAATGATTTTACATAATACAATAAATTTAAATTAAATTAATATGAAGAAGTAAATATTAATGAGTGAATTAATTTTAAAAAAATAAAAGAAAGGAAAGAGACGTGCACTAATAACTAATATGCACTTCCTATTTGTACTCTATTTCTCTTTATCAGAATTCAGATCATAACACAAAAGTATGCCTTTCTTCTTCTTCTGAAACACAGAAATAGGATTCACATTTTATCTTTCTCTTTTCACTTTTTCAACACTATAAGCTTCTAAAATTAGCTTCTCCAAAAGTCACGTTTACTGCCATTTTTTGGTCCCGTATTAGATCCCCTCACAGCCCTCCAGAGCAGCCCATAATATTACAATCGGGTTTAATGCACTTACAAGATGTGTTTGGGCCAGCAAACGTTGACCCAAACAGGCACTAAATTAATTTTCATGGATAATAAGTAATTGTAATAAAATATTATTATTTTTTAGTTGCAAAATCTATTTATTTCTAATTATATTAAAATATTTAATTAAAAACACATCTAATAAATTATAGTAATAAGCACTGAAAAATTCAATATATTAATGAGGAAAAATATCAAAATTATATATTAAATATGATTACTCTAAAAAAAATCAAAAGTGGTTTAACGGTGCTTTAGTGGTTTTAATATTTGAGGTTGCTGTCACATTTCATTTTGAATTTATGATTTTAGCACTATTTGGAAGTGAATTTCCTTAAATAAGGGAATTGAAGAGGAGAGGAGGGAAGGAAAAAGAAAATTTTAAAAATTAAAAAATTGAGTTATAAAATTTTGATGAAAATAATATATTCCTCCGGTCCTTAATATAAGACTTATTTAATTAATTTGATTAGATTACATAAGTTAGATAAGTTAGTTAATTATAAAAAATATGATATATTTTTCCTAAAATATCACAATCATCTTCCTTAATATCTTCTCTCTCTTTTCTACTTGATTATGGTTGAGGGAGATCTATAGAGATAATTTAGAAAAAATTGATAAATATGAAAAAATAGGTTTTATATTTAGGACCAAAATCAACTTAACAATTAGGTCTAATATTAAAGACTGAAGGAGTATAAAATAACAGAGTAAGAAAAATAAAATAAAAACTTTTAACCCTATTTTTGTAATTTTTTAAATTAAGTTTATTAAAAAAATTTCCTTTTTTTCCTCTAATTTGTTTATGGCAATAAAGGGAATTTTCGCAGCTTTTTCTTTTTTCAAACAAATTATCCGCGTCCCTTGCGGTGTGGGTCCTGATGAATTAAAAAATTAGGACAATTATAATTCTTGTGGTTCTTCCTTCTTGATTTAAAGGACAGGGTGGTAGTAAATTTTTTTTTATCTTCTAGTCACTGGTTTGCCCACTAATGTGCGAACTAGCCTACTGGACCGAGCAATTTTTCAATACTTCAATATTTGATTATTGTAGAAAAAAGTTTTCAAAAAAAAAAAAAAGGGACAAAATCAAAAGGAAAGGGGGAGGTGGGAGGGGGGAGGAGGAACTTCCAAAGTTCCAAGGAAAGTTACAGAAAAGGTATAATAAGGCTGGAGAGAGGAGAGAGTACAAATAGTTGTTAACCGGGTGCGCAGAGAAAGAGAGAGAGAGAGACGGGGAATAAATGGCAAGAGGGCAAACGGAAGAATGAAAAGAAAAGACACCTTCTGTACATTGCTCATAAAAGAAGGGGATAAAGACACCAGTCGTCTTTTGGGCCCCTAATTTGGCATTAGCGATGGATTCAATTATGACGTGACTATGCTAGACATAAAATATGGAGGCAATTCAAATTTAGATTTCACGCCCCACAGCAGTATGGCATCCCTTCAAACACCTACTGGTGGACTATAGACCCCCACAGCAGTATGGCATTACTTCAAAACACCTACTGGTAGACTGTATTGTTGATAATATTTGAGTTTTGCATTTATTACAAAAAAACGCCTGCCACAGTCATACTGTTCGTGATATTAATTAAAAATAATAAATATGTAATATGTGTACATATTTTTATATAAATAATGTAATAACACTAAAAATTTAACGTTTAGATTTGAAATTTTTTAACATTTTTTTCCTAACGAGAGTTTATAGTTATTTTAGCCATAAGGGTATTATGTTAAGGAAAAAAAGTTATCCTCCTCTTTTTTTTCCTCTTGCAAAGGAAAAAAAAAAGCAACAGGAATGTCATTTTATTATGAGAGAATTATGATGAGGTCTAAAAAAATTTAATTACTAAAAAAATCTCATTGACAAGTGAACAATATAAATTAGTTGTCATTCACTATGCTAGAACTTGTTATTGCATGTCCTTCGATTACCAATAAATTTATGGAGGCAATTCAACTTTGGATTTTACGCCCACATCAGTATGGCACCACTTCAAATACCAACTGGTAGACTGTAGCCCCCGTCCTCTATTGCTGAATGTATTGTTCATGACATTTTATTTTGCATTTATTACAAAAAAAGTTGCCACAAGCATATTGTTCATAATATTAATTAAAATAATAATATATAATATGTGTACATATTTTATATAAATAATGAAATAACACTAAAAATTTAATGTTTAGATTTGAAATTTTTTAACATTTTTTCTTATGAGAGTTTGTAGTTATTTTAGCCATAAGGGTATTATGTAGTTGGTAATTGAAAATAAGTTATCCTTCTTTTTTTTCTCTTGCAAAGGGAAAAAAGAAAACAACAGGAATGTCATTTTATTATGAGAGCATTATCATGAGGTTCAAAAAAAATTTAATTGCTAAAAAAATCTCATTGACAATTGAGCAGTATAAATTAGTTGTCATTCACTCCAATAGAACTTTTCATTGCATGTTCTTCAATTATCTATAGAGGCAATTCAATTTTGGATTTCATGCCCATAGCAGTATGGCACTGCTTCAAACTAGACTGTAGACCCCGTACACGTTAACCATTTCTAGGACTCAGGCTTTTTTAAGAACATTTCCTGTCAATGACTATGTTATCGGCTCCCTCTATGCATAGAAGAAAGTGATACTTTAGTTTAGGGTATAGATTTAAATGCTAGGACTGGAGTTTCATTTGTATATATAAATATTAGGGATTTCTTTTCTAGTTTCAAGCATGTTTTGAAGCCTAGGTTGTTGACGTGGAGATCCTTTATTGACAAATGAAAGTTGGAAGTCTGGGAGAATTGTAACTCGGTTCATGTAAAGCTGATGATTTTTGTGGTTGACTTAGAGAATGACTATTTGGTGGACTTTATTAGACTTAATTAAGTGTAATTTAAGGAGTATTTTCCCATGAGTATCAATACTCCTATTTTACCTCCTTTGCTTTAGTTGAAAACTCAGTCTTATGTATTAGTTCAAATGTTTTTGCTAGTTTATGCTTTGCCGGTTCAATGCAGTGTTTCTATGTATTTCTTTTTAGGCATTCATGTATAGTTGGCTTTTTTTTATTATTATTATTTTTATTTTAAACATACCATATCCGTTGAACCAATGACCACATTTTTTTCTAGGATGGTTACCATAAATTTGGGCCTCTATGAACCAATAATCTTATGTCGCCACAACCAATTCTTTGTAGATGAAAAGTGATGTTTGGTTGATGAAGTAGTCATTTTCATTTTTAGTTCACCCTTTAGGTTCACTTGCACTTCGAAGCAGTTCAAACTTCATGACCAAGCGCAAGCTTTTTCCGATATACTTCTCCAATTAAGTTCGCAAGAATATTCTCCCTTTATTGCTCCCTCCCTTCTCTCCAAAAAAAAAAAATGACTGGCTCAATTGCCTCTCCCTCTTCTTTTCACAGGTTTTTACCCACGCTTTAGTCCCCTTTTTTATCCTATTATCATCATTATTTGCATAAAGGAGAATCCTAAAAAGAGAGTTTCAAATAAATTGTTTTTTGCCAAATGTATTTTATTTGCTAGTTTAATGTTATTAAAATCTATTGAAGTATTGTTATTAAATCTGCTTTGGTATTAAAGTGTTATTATCAAATAAGACTTAGTAATTTCAAACTTCTTGTTTTGAAATTTTCCTTTGTTTTTTCCCCAAAAAAAATTATTTGAAAATTTGATTTTAAATCAAATCTAATCTATATTAATAAAAGCATAATCATACTCTTGGCATATGATGAACTTAATCCATTGGTAGCGATTTCAATGTTTTTGTTGCAAGTTACAATCACATGTATCGAATTTAAAATTTAAATTTGTTTAATTATTAGTGGGTAGAATTTTAATCGTGTCATACCATATTCAATAAAAAATAGAAAAAGATATTAAAATAACTTCAAAAATACTAAAAGATCAATTAGAGTGGGTGAATTTCAAAATTTCAAATTAGACCACTTGTATTATTTTGTAATTTTAAAATATTATAAAATGATAACATTACCATTACTATCAGTGATTACTTTCACATAGCTATTGACTATTTATTATTGACTACTTTTGTTTTCAAAATTCTGGTGACTACTTTTGTATAACTATTAACTACGCAATAGTAGTAAATAATTAAACAAAAAGTAGTCATTAGGCCTCTAACAACAATAAACATATTTTTTTATTTTTAAAACAAAATTAATTAATAGCGAAACTAGAATAGTCAATAACTAAATAAGAGTAGCTACCAAATTTTTAAAAATAAAAATGCTAGAGTAGTCAATAGCTAAGTAAGAGTAGTTATTAGAGTTCTAAAAACAAATGTAATCAATAGCTAAAAGAATAGTCAATGCAGAAGAAAGGGTAGTCACTGGAGTTTTGACAACTGATCAGCTAAGTTCGTGTGACATATCACCAGAGTTTTGGTGGCAAGCCACCAGTAGTGTTGTCAGTGCCTGAGCTCCGGTGGTTAGAATCGGCTAAAAAGTGCCAAGGTGGCAATATTTAAAGAAAAGGAAATAGTGAAGGGTATCTATGTAATTTTGTAAGATTTGAAAATTCTAAAATGGTAATAGGTGTCTCAAGTGAAATTTTGAAATTCACCTGCATTGATTTGTGCTTTAACAATTTTCAAGGTATTTTATTGTTTTTTTTCCTAAAAACAATTTGGGAAAAGCTCTAAAAAATTTCTATTGTAAAATTTATTGCGCAAAGGACCAACTATTGAAGAACTTAGGTTCATGAGTAGGAGTAATTTTTTGCATGCAACTTATATTAAGCTATGTGCTTGTTTTTTTTTTTTTGGCCAATGTTTGGTTCCTTTGAGCAATATTTTCAACCAAGTACAATTAGAAAAGGTAATATTAAAATAAAGAATACACGCGTATAACTTATCAAGATAAAAAAAAAAACATCGTAAAACTTTTTTTATATTAAGTTCTGGAATCTTGGGATTTTATGAGATTTTTTTCTTTTTTAACTTCGGATATTGGTATGCAGATCCTATTATTTTTTTGGTAATTAATAAAATTAACTTCTTTTTAGCCAAAAGAAAACTCTTTTTTCACAGACTCTCTAAATAATGAGCCTATCACTCCCATAAAGTTCAACTGTATTTTTATTTATTTCATGGTCTTATTTTATTTCAAACTATCATAATTCCAGTTATTGGGACTAAATAATCTCTTGGACTCTTAGTTGATATATTTACAAATTAAAAAATAAAAAAACCATTTTGGAAGTACCTATACTTTTTTTAAATTTTAAATTTTGTATCTAATATAACAAAATTACAAGAGATAATGTTACTATAAAAGTAAAATTAAATAATTTAATTTTAAAAAAACACATTTGTACCACATTAAAAATTGAGAGAAAGTATAAATACCTCAAATATGATTTTTCTCAAAATAAGTATAAAAATAAAAATTTCATCTTGCGTGCTGTTAGACCCTCGATCCCAACAAATCCAAAAGAATCCTAGGATCCTTGTCAAGAGAACTCACAAATTCAGCTCACTTAACCTGAAGGACTCCATCTCCCTTAGCCAAGTCTGTAATTACAAACTCTATTTCTTGTAGGAGAATCCCAAGATCCTAACCAAGATGATGATGATGAGGCTCTGCTCACAGAGTTTGAAGAATACTAACTTACAAGGAGTCATATACCGCTTTCACACTACACAATGTGAATCTATGATTCTAATGTTGACAACTCTGACGTAGAAGATGTCATGAATTTGTCCCCAAGTTATGAATCCATCTGCAAAAGCTTGCGATAAGCATAATCATCAAGGAATCTGCTATGTGTCATATCAAAAGATAGGGAGAACCCACCAGGAATCTGCTTTATGTCATACGCATACTATACCTTTATTAAAGTAGTTCGTCATGTTGTAATAATTAAAATAGTTTGTCTTCTTGTAATGATTAAAAGCATCTTTGCCTTTATGTCATATTGTAATAATGGTATCTAGACTCTTTACTATTAGGTTTTGTCATGTTATGACCCATAGTCTCTATATAAACGCCCTGCCCATAGTTAGAGGCAGAAGGAATTGTAATAACTTTCTTGTATAATTAGTGTGTTTTTCTTATAACTTCTCTCTAAATTTCTTTCTTCTTCTGAAAGCCTCACTTATAACATGTAACATTCTAAGTTTTATCGGGTTTTAATAGCCTCTTTTTGGTTGATTTTTGAGGATAGATTAGTGATTTAATGTTGATCTTGGAGTTTGGGTTGGAATTGAGGTATGTTGGAGGAATAGGTGAACAGACCCCTCTCAGGGTATGTTCACCGCGGCGAATCGGGAGTTCCAGGGGGAGAGGTCCTTTCGGGAAGGTTTCACTGCGGCGAAGATTTTCTAGGCGAGCGAGAGTTTCCTCTCAGGAAGCTTTCGCTGCGGCGAAGATTGGAGTTCGTTGCGGCGAAGTCAGGTTTTTAGGCGAGTAATCCCTCTCGGGATTAGTTCGCCACGGCGAAAGGTGCCGAATCTATATAGTCCCAGGAGGGTCTGTTGGTGCGAAAATTAGAAAATTTGAAGGAAGAGAGAGAGGCTCTGCTAGGGTTTTGGTGTTATGGCTTGGGAAAGGTGTTTCTAAGGATCCATTACCTCAAGTAAGTGATCTTAACCTCTAATCTACTTTTCTTCTTGAAATTTCTGAGGATTTATGGTGAAACCCTAGAGTTTTCTAGGTTGTTATGGAATTGAGGTTTTGGACCGATTGTTTTGAGTTTAATTAATTGCTTTAGGTTGGTCGAAGTATTTAATCGATGTAGTTTTCTTGGATTTAAAGAACTTTGAGTTTTGAATCTAGGGTTATGGAAATGGGGGTTGTGATTGAGGATGATAATGTAGAGGTTGATTCTGAGTTTTGTGATTTGGGTTATGTTAAGGAGGGTTAAATTGGATGTTTAATCGGTTTAGAATGTTGTTAAGACTTCTATTGTTCAAATGGGATGTTTGGGTGTTGAATTCCTATAGTGGGTCCTTGAGGTTTGAATCCTAATTGATATTTGAGAGGAATTAAGGTTTTAATGGATTTTTATGACCTTGGAGTGTTGGCTTGATGGGTATACCCTTTTAGTTGGGTAGAGTTTTGGTTGGAGCTAGGAATTTTGTGTCCCCAAGTGTTGTTTTGGCCACATTATTAGTTGAAAGCTAATACATGTTGGTTGTGTGCTTGTGTAGACCGTTGTGAGCCTTGTTGGTGCACGGGTTGTGTTGTTGGTTTGTTTTCCTTGCTCAGGTGAGAGGTAACCACTTTCCAATCCTTTGTACATGCTTTTGTGGTATTGTGAGTAGATTTATGTTTTGTGCTCCAAGTAACAATTGTGTTCAAAGTGTATGTTGTATATTAAAATGGAAAACCGTCTTGTGGGGTTAAATTGATATTGATTGAATCTGGAACTTGTGAAAGATAGGCCACTGAAAGAAGTTAATTGTGAAATGATCATTTACTCTTTGATTACGGTTTGAGCATGATGCATGAATTGGGAATTGGTGAGAGTTTTGATTGTTACTACCACGTGGTAAGGCCTCCATTAATGCATGATGGTTGGCTCTTTACGTCCCCATAGTGAGAGATGGCCTTTTGGCTCCTACGTCCCCCAGAGTGAGAGATAGGCCTTTTATGGCTCCTTACGTCCCCCATAGTGAGGGATAGCCGGCTTCGGCTCTTGAAAATCCCCCAAAGTGAGGGATATGGTTGATGGGATTGCATCATTGCACTTGCATTACTTGTTGTGGCTATCATTTATAATATTACTTGTGAACTGCCCACTTGACACCTCACGAGCACCTATTTAGTAGTACCTTGAATTGAAAAGGTTGGTTACTGGGACGTTGTCTCACCCTGTGGTTTACAATGTTTTCAGGTGAAGATTCTAGGCGTGTGCCATCGGGAAGAGACGCAGAGGCTTGAGCTTGGTTAGCTTTAGGCCTCTAGCCCTTGTATATGTATGGCTAGTATATATTGCCACATTGGATCCCTTTTGAAATATTTTGGTTGCCCGACCTTATTGTAAACTGGAGGGAATGTTATCTCCTTATTTTGGGTTGGCCGGAGGCCATTTCTAGTGTCTTGTGAAACTTGTTTTATTTTGTTGGAAACCATTTGGATGGGCTGATGTTGATGTCTTTTGTTACTCGAGTCGGAGGCTCGGAGGCCCAGTGGATGTTAAATGAATGATTTTAGTTGTATGCAACGGAGTTTGGGTTTGACCGAGTTTGAATGTTAATTTCAAAATTATGCAAATTTCTTTCTACTATGGTAGTTTGTTGTAACAGCTTTCTTTTTCTACCATAGTAGTGATTTAATGACGAGTTATAATGTTTTGTGGTTAAGGGGTTTTACATAACACATTTCTTCTGTCATCAGAGATTCTAAGTATGTCCTGCACTTGCCTCTTTTAGAGGATCCTGTGCAATCTGAAATAGAATGCTGACCACGATCCATTAAGGTATGTTTAGTAACGACTTTACCGATTATCCTAGATTTGTATTCAAATTTAAGAGTTCTAACGTGGCCTGTTAATGAGTTAAGAATGAGTGGTCTTACCTGACTAAAACTTTGAATATCAGACTATTAGCTTGGTTTTGGCAAAAAAAAAAAAAAACTGCATTAGCTTGGTTTGTTTTAACACACATGTTTAATAAGGAATTATTAAAATTAATTCAAGTTTCAAATTGTAAAACTAATTTTAATTAATTAATTAAATTAATATCCAACACTAATTAATTTATTTCCCATCATTTTATAATTAATAAAACCCTTTCTTTTCCTGAATAATAAGCCTATCACGGCGATAAAGTTTAGAATTATTTTGGAAATGGAAAGTTAAAGATGTGACAGGAGAGAAATGTAGGAAGTTTTGTTAGGGGTAATTTAGCATTTGTAAATTTTACGTTTTAAAGTTTGCTCCTTGTAAATAAACTTGGGATAGGGTGAGATACCATTAGGATTTTTGATATTAGTCAAAAGGCGACAACCTAGCTCTAATAACAACTGATGTAGGACGGAAAAGGAGAAATGAAAGGGATAGAAGAGATGAGTGAAAAGAGAGGGAAGAGGAGAGGGAAGAACTAAA